>NW_017099869.1:54099-62344 GCF_001412225.1 Nicrophorus vespilloides | reverse complement strand
TCGAAAAAGAAGTGTGTTCACATTTCATTCATTTACTCGAAAACTATATAAATAGAATGGATACAAAAGATGTATATGAAAGCTGAATGTTTGGGAAATCCAGCAAGTATAGATACATTTCTGTGCTCTTATCCGTTTTGCTGTAATACACGCACTTATTCCATTGCCCAGAAACTGAAGATTAGTCAGGAACCATTGAGGCTGGTTTCAAGAAAAAGCTCGATGTATGGGAAGGAATGCTCAGAACTTTTTACATCACTCAATATTTCAAAATGTAATTATTGTTATGTATGATTTTTTTTATTGAATTAAATTTGAAACATTTCATTTGCACGTATACGAATTATTATTTGTTTCATTTGCCGGAGGTGAATCAATTGTCCAAATAAATAAATCGTCGGCAAATAAATTTAAAAAAAAAACATGCTTTACACAATTTAATGAAACGGAAATTACGTAAAACCCAAATAGAATTTATTAATTTCCATCCGAACCAATTATTTTTTTTTTGCATATAATATTCTGTTTGTAGTCAATTATTTCATATTGTCTCTACCAATCACACAAAAAATATATATAATTATATAATTAAATACGTAATTAAATATTCTATCTGTGCAAAAATTATGTAATGAGAGAATCAACATAGTAGGAATTCGCGAAATGGATCAAAGATTTTAATCAAATAATTAAAAAGTTTTACAATGGATCAGATAATTAATGGAGTCGACCGATTCTTCAGGATTACGCAACTAAAGTTTTGGCATAGCTTTGGAAGTTGGTCAATGATAATCATAAGAACAAAGAGTTGTAGCTTGGAAAATAATTGTAGCATTAACCGATACTTGTAACAGCCGGCGCTGACTTCAGAATATTTTTCAGGATCATTCTGAATTCCATCGAATTGAAAAAGAAACAAAATTCCAAGCGAAAGCCTTTACCTAGTCCAAAATTAATGAATCCCTTTATTTATATTTAAGCACTTCACAAGATGTGCCCTTTTTTTTGTTAGCCCTTATTTTTAAATTGTTGTTTGTTTGTGAGTATTTCATGAATTTAAGGTAAATCAGATCAGAATTTTTAAGTGTTTTCCATTTAATAAAGTAATAAACTTTTCAAAATTGCATCAAATTTCATCTTGAATATTTTATTATTATTGAAATTTGATATGTTTTGCATATCTTTCTACCGTTTTGTTGTTTTTGCAACAACTTTCTCTTGGGAATCGCGTTATAATATGTTCAGCACTGTTTGATAAACAATTATTTCACGTGCATCCATGAATACCGAAGTAATCACCTGTTTGATTTTGATCGATATTGAAAGTTTTAGAACATAACAGAATGCTTATTTGATGTCTGCTCCCTCCAGATATTAATTATTTTTATAATATTCTTTACTGAAATAATTGCAAATTAACGTAAATTATGTAAACAGTGAAAAATATTGATCAATTGTTGATGTATTTGGGTGTATGGAACATGGAAAAAAACAAGGAGGCGGACTGAGCGGGGTGGTCCGGAATAATTTTATTTAATATAAAGCTTTAACAGCATTTTTAATGTTCTTGGGCTGGGCGATAGCACGCACGCAGGGGTGGAAGCAGCAACAAAAAAAAAATTATATACGAGGTCGTTCAGATTGCGGAGAGTGGGAACGGGTAGTTCCACTTGTGGGTGGCGGTAAAGTTATTAAAACTGAAGTAAGCAAGTGTGTTACCCTCTGATTGGGGTGGAAGTAAATGGCAGTTTACTAGGCTATTACACAATGAAGACATGCGGCGGCTGGTATCGGAAAGCTGTCAATGTCGAGGGATGAAGCGGAGCTGAAGGAATTGTGAAAAATTGAAGATCCTATTAATTATGAAGCGGTTTGCCGTAAAATTGGTAGTAATCATGTAAGTTTGCAGGATTGGGCACCTCCTCAAATTATTCCGTAAAACAGGGTGGATTAAAAAAAAAGGACTTTGATGACATTGCGCTAGGTGTTCGCGGAGATTGAAGGCATACCCTAATTGTTAATAATGTTAAACAACTGAAGTGCGCGTAACGAACGTACGTACGGAGCAGGTTTGCTGATTACCCTTCAGAACAACAACGTCCTGATCAATAGCTATGTTCCTGTGGTCTGGGTGCTGCCAGTAGAGGGTGGTATTTCTTTACATCAGCCCTAATTTAATATTTCCTGCACTGCCACAAAGTGGGATTATCCAATAAAATACGGGCTGGCATTAATTAGGCCGCACGGATGCCTCTTGCCGACTACCCCAATTTCATACACACGGGATGCTCATAAATCTCTAATGCAATATGTACACAATATTACCTTTCTATATTTAAGTATTTCGTAGCGCATGCTGTTTATTAATTTATTTATAGGAAGCGTTATCAAGAAATCACTTGCACCAGACATTTCCATATTCACCTGAATTATGTAATTATGTAATCCGTACCACTTCAAAAAAGCGTCATTAAAATATGATCTAATAAAATCACTTATAATTAAAACCTATGCAAATCATAAAGCTTCAATTCCAGCAAATATATACTCGATTTATTCATAAACATAGAAAATAATAAGAAATAAATAGACTTATAAAAGGACTATTTCTAAAATATATTTTGTTTATGTGTTGACAATATTGATCTATGAAGATCTTTATATCCTTTTTAGGAATTTTGTTTGCTATTGGTAAGTTGGTGGTGTGAATGATGGAAGCACGTGCGTCGTGGGTGCGTGGATGTGATTTACTTGGCGACAGAACCCCCAGTGTACAGTGACAGGTATCAAACGTCAACGTTCGATGTCTGGAGGGATGATGGGTCTAATGCGGGCACAGGAGTGTTTGCTGCCACTGCGAAATGCATTTAGCCGGTTAGCATCATCTTCCTAAATCACGGCAAACGCAGATATGGACCCCCATGAACGGGGATCTACCGACCACAATTCAGTACAGTCATTGGGGGTAGAAGAGGTGATGGTATTGCCTTCCCTCAAGTTCGCCCCACACCATCGCCGATAATCGATATTGTTTTAGCGGCGAACATACAAATCAATCGGTACTTCACTTCTACGGTCCATAATTTACCAGAGCAACCCCTCGTCCATCCAGGACGAGCTTTAAATTTCTCATAGTTTTCACTATGTATGCTCTTTGCTGCGCTTCATTAAATCCGATATCTCATTAAATCGAACACTTATGATGGCGCAGCGCCAAACAACTACAACAACAAAAAAAAAGTCCTTTGCATAAGGTGATGATAGGTAGGGAAGTGCACACTCATGCCATTACACGTACTTTTTTTTACATGTCCCTATTATTTTGGAGTCCAAATTTGTAAATTGATATCATTGATATAATAATAGTTAATGAAATTCACAATTTTCTTGGATCAACCAAATTAATTTTATAAATGATATCCTTAAAAAATATGATTTTTTGACTGGTAGAGTGTGTGTATATATATATTATGAAATATGAGAAGTGTACGTGATTAGGTTTGATACGGTCAGGACTTCGTGCCTTAGTTATGGCATGATTGCAACAATATTGGTCGAGAAGGCATATCGAGGAGGCGATCTCCTACGAGAGTTAGCCAATACACCTTGCCATTAGCGCAATGACCAGAGGGTTAAAATTGTTGCGGTGTCGGCACGCAAGTCGCCCTTTTCCTCCTCGTCATTTCACTAGGTTCGCCTTTTTCTTCTTCTTCTTTTTTTTTTTCTACCGTCGGCCATTTCTTCCCGCTCGTTGTGTCCGTATCCTAGGGAATGTGCACAATTAAGGCGAACGACATTTCGATGCTCATTTTTCACCGGACCACAATCCACGTCCTTTATTAAAAACCCTTCCGGCTCCGCGGAATCCACCAATTTATCAATTACAAAAGGGACGAGTCCGATCGTTGCCGGATCATTTATTTCCGGATGTTCGGATGATGGAAGCACCTCTTCATCTATTTTGGCGACAACCTAGGAATGCCCATCTACAGAGTCGGATAAAGGATCATCCGGATAAACATCATTTTCAGATCATACTATTTTCTGTTTAGAACATACACAATATATTGTATAAATAATTAATATTTTTTATTTAAGATAACATAGATTCTTTAGAATTGAAGTGAAATTTACTTGTTTACTCGTTGTAAAACTAACAATTGATCAAAGGAGAAAACCTAATCAATATGGATTTCACGAACGCTTTAAAGTAAACCAGAGATCAGAAAGGTAAACATTTCTCTCTCTGTTATATTTCTTCGCTTCTATTTCGTTCGTTACACTTTTGCAGTAAACGTATACTTTCCTTTAGTTTCATTTTTAATGCAGTGAAAAGAAAATCCAAGCTACAGATCAAAGGCGATTCGCGCGTTACTTCTATAACTCCACACAAACATTATCGATTTTACTTTTAATATGCTTCCTTACAAAGAACTACTTTTTGAACATGTATGTAGGTGATTTCTTGCATATCGTTACTAAGTTCATCAGTGTTGTTAACATTATTTACTCAAAAGTTTTTATAAAAAGTCAGAAATTTACAATTTTATATAATCATAACCATCTGCAGAGAAAGTTTCACAAATGTCATACGCGTTTAAATTTACTGAATTGAAAATACAAAATAGTGACAAACAAAATTTGGAGAATCCTGATTGACATGTTTGTGAGGAGTGTGCAAATTGTCTAAAGAAGACAACGATGTTAATACAAATAATACTGGAATCATTTTCTGCTTCCTTTACAAATGGTATTTGAATCATTATTATAATACTTTTTATAGATATTATTAAATTGAGAAAATTAAGGGGTGATACTGTATTTGGGAGACTTTGCGCCCGGGGCGCATAAATCCGTCCCTGACCACGAGGGCAAAGCGGGTAAAACGCTCGCACGCACGGGGCGCACGCGAGGGCGACACGACGCGCAATCATAGATTACGACGCCGCCCCCCTCGCACGTGAGCCGCCCCGGCGGTGTCGCATGCTGATTTTCTTTCAGGAATTTGTGAACTTTCCTGAAAATCCAACGTTTCACATCACCTGCAGACGCAAAGGGTCACTGCCAGAAACAAAATCCACCCACAAAGGGTCCCGGCAATTAGCCCCGAAGCCACGTCCCATGACGGCAGTAAAAAGGAAAAAAATGAGAAGAAGTTGAGAAAGAACACAAAACGTTGTTACATCAGTAACCACCGGAAATGTCTATATCGATTCCGGTATTGAAGCGGCCGCACGAAACACGTATTTTATTATATAAGACGTTGCTTTTGAGCAAAGGGGGTCCTTCAGACTGGAATTCGCGAAAAGCAATTGTCGCCGGTAGTTTTTTCAATGCGTGTATAAATGTGTATTCACTTTCTCGACGAAAGGGTGCGAAACATAAATAAAAGTATAACAATAAAATTGAAGAGAAAAGGGAAAGAAATGGGAACGGGGTGAGATTTAAAACCGAGCAGCGTCGAGATCCTTCACCTTCAAAAAAAATATATATATAGAAGAAGAAAGCACCAATCCGAAACGTGACTGATACAATAAAAGATAACATCAAAGCATTAGGGAAGATTGATTATATTCCGCTTTCTTCGTTCGTTCAGTGCATTTGCAGAGGATAAGTTTGGAAACGAGGTATAAACAGTCGATAATGAGCGTTGTCTCAATTTGCATTCGAACGTTACCAGTCCTTCGACGCTTTAGCCCTTAGGTCCGAGGCGATGGTGGGCGTAAAAAATAATAGATTGTGACGGAGGACACTCCGATGGAATTTGATAGAGGTACGACATTAAGAAAGGGCGACCTGAATTCATTTTGGCACGCTGCCCAGTCAAGTGGAAGGAAGCAGCCAAGGATCCCTGCACCCCCGGTTCGTGTCGGCGAACATTTTCCAAGCTTTACGAACGGCCCTTTGCATCCTTCGGAATTCGTTCGTTAAGCGAAAAACTCGTTCCACACGGAACTGCATGTAATTCATGTATATTGCGCTCTTCCTTTTAATTAATTGAATATCGATACAGATACCGATTTTCGTCGGCGTTCCTATTTTCCTTTGCGCTAATGTCAATATAAAACTTCTTCTGGTTTCTGGCATGTTATCGCTCTCTCTCTCTCTCTCTCACACACACTTCCAACCTTAGTTCTATTTTTATTCTTCTTTTGACCGAGACGACTTCAATGAGTGTAACTAATTCCAAAGTGCCTTCCGTTTACAAGAAAATAACCGAAGGCAGAAACATTTTCCCTGGCTCTCCTATTGTGCGATGGTCCTCATTTAAAATTCCCCGGTAAATTGAAATAAAACACCCATTGTCCCAAACGAAAACAAGAAAATAGAAGAAAATAACAAGATCTTCACTGTAATTTCTAACCAGCTGAACACAAAGAAAACTAAAAGCTAAAATACTAATGCCACAAAAGAATATTAAAAAAAAAATAAAAATGCATATTCAATATATTAATCTGCCTAAACATCCCCAAGGGATGAAAGATATTGAACAAGCATGCACGAACTGTCGGAGATGTAGACGACAATATACGTGGAATATAATGGAAATAACGTGTATATTTTGAATTTCACAAGAGTACCCAAATCTGTGCTTATACATTCATTAATACAGAGTGCTTCATTAAGTTTCCATCAATAATATTTGGAACCCAGAACTGTCCATTAACCGATCGCTGGACATTTGAGCATAGAAAGAAACAAAAGCTATAATCCTGAAGTGATTTCAACGTATATAAACTAATTTGTAAAGCAAGCGTAAATATTTTTATGAAAATTTTAAGTGAAAATGATTTTTGATGTGTTGTTTTTCTTTTCATTACTCGGATTTATTCTGTTTGTTGAATATTGTTATATCATGGGGGTTGTTGAATTCTGGCTGTGGTCAGGGTTGCTCGAAAACTTAGTCCACGGCTCAATAAATGAATTTGCATATGCAGCGGCCCCGACCATACAGCGGTGGCATTCTATCCGTTATGTAACTGATATTTGATTGTCGTTCGTTCGACTGTTTGCAAGGGGTGGAAGCGCCAGGATTTGCGATCTCGTAACGGCACTTCTCTGTTTGGAAAATCAACGATTATGTTTTTGGTGGTTACACAACCAGCGACGTCGAGATCTCGTGCTGCATTTCTAAACCGATGATTTATTTGGACAAACCATAGAATTTCATTAATTACCGCATTGATGGAATGCAATTTGAATGAATGTAATTAATTGAATTATAATTTGGCGTTTCATCTAATAATTAACTTAAATTAAATCATATAAATATTCATAATAATAATTGAATTAAATTAGAGAAAATTCATTGTAGTTTTCATTTTGTGTAATTTATTACCTAAGTTTCAGTAAGACTTAAATATGCATGATATTTAACCTTTTCGATAATAGCTGACGCTCACAAAGCACTTCAAACCATTGAATTTACAATTACATTTTAATAAGTTATTACATACATGATTCATTTAACAATATATAATGCAGTATCGATTTGTAATGGAAATTTCCACATTTCATTAACAAACGTACACCTATTATCTGCATATCGATTTACAGCAAATAAATTCTTATTTAAAAATTATAAAGAGGGCGACTAATAGCCCATGATTCTGCGTGTGCTGGTTCGTATCCTGGTCAAGCCAGGCCCTTTGTGAGCCCTCTCGGCGCTTGCAGCAATCATGAGTAAACAGTCAAATGAAAGAGGTTCAGCATATGGACCTTCAGCCAAGTCAAAGTACAATAACAGTGTTAGGAAGGAATAGCAGCAATTACACAGACAAAGGGAATATATATATATACTGAAGTTAACTTACAAGACGGCAGTAAACCAACAAATTACGGAAGAGTTTACCAAAAAAAACAAATGATTAGATTAAATAACATAATAAAAAATAAATAAATAATTTGATTTTTTTTCATTGAATAAAAACCTATAAGTTATTATATAAGATGATATAAGATCCATAAATATGTTAATATTAAGTAATATATTAGAATAATTAGTAATAAATTTGAATTTCATTATTCCATAAATAGATGCATTATTTGTACTTATTATACATTCGCTATAATAAGTCAATCCTTTCCATCGATTATCAACTATGAATACTAATAATTTATTGATTGTTTATTTAGAGTTTATGAGAATTTAGTGTCAATTTTTACACATTTTTACACACACATCTTATGAGCTGAACAATAGGTATGTAATTGAATATTTCAAAGTGAGGATGCTTTCAAATTC
>NW_017099869.1:40842-54088 GCF_001412225.1 Nicrophorus vespilloides | reverse complement strand
TATATACATAAATAAGTATATATAAGTATATAAATAAAATCCGCGGTGCAGCAGGTTTGAGTTAGGAGACAGCATAAATATGCATGCTGCAGCAGCCGGAAGATGTCATCATCAAAACTGTTTTTCCGAGTTCTCGACATTACCTTATTACAAAGTATAATTTTCCCATTTGCTATTCCGTCAATACTAGCATTCAAATAAAGTTAAAAAAAACAAGAATATAACAATTAAACGTGTCAAAGATGATTAACCCTTTGTCTCAAGCCCACCTTCGCATCGAATCTAAGTATAACAACAACACCTTTTGGTTTATACTCTCGTTTCCGTCTAATTAATTGAATCCGGATGTAAATACGCCGTTTCTACCGCATTAGAACCGCCACCGCAAGAATCGATTATCCGTAATTAGCACATATTAGCCGATTTGTTTGCGCTTCACTTTTCGGCTTGCTGATCCGGGTCCACAACAATTAATAAAATCAATGATCCGATCTGATCTGTGACGGGAAAAGGAGACTCCTGTACTAAGTGTTAATTAAGACCGAATCAAAGCGTTTCACGCGACTTCTACTCCCCTAATTCTTTCCGTTCAATTTCAGACCCGACGAACGAAGCCGAGATCCAGATAAGTCCTTTTCTATCCCGCAGGTACACTTCCATGGGAATAAAATTCACAGGAAGCTTCTCCCATCTACCCACAAACTAAGACTTTCAGATTTCATTAAGTCTTCCAACGCTGCGAACATCTAGTTTATCTAATACTAAAGAATCAAGTCATATAACTCGCAATTCAATTATTGTCTCTGCTATTCTTTGTTCTAATTAGAAATAATAATAATTACATACAATTATAAATATTGAACCAATTTCAAAACTTGTAATTATAAGAATAAATAAATTGAAATATTTCATAAACATATTGTACAATTACAATACATCTCCAGAAATAATACAAAGTTAGTAGTTTTTTTTTCATATATTTCTGAAAATTAAATCAAATAAATTCTTAGCGCAAAATTTAACTAAGTATTGGAATGCAACTAATCCGTATGTAAACGCAAATAATTTGGTGAACCGATACTCGCTAGAAACATAAACACGAAACATCTGTTGCACAGCATCAATGTTATGCAAGCAATCTTAGCTGCACGTGCTCGGATCTGCAGATTTGCCGACGCTTACATAATAATCAAGGACGGTCCGACAGAGTTCATATAATTCGTTTAAAGTAAATGCGCCCGCGGGGGTTGCTGTAAAACTTCCGGTCTCGATGTCTCCGTGAAAACTTCTCAATCGGATTAAAGTCGTGTTTTCTATAGAAAATTTGACTGTAAGCAGTATGCGATTGCTCCGCAGGACTTCAGCATCAATGCGGATGCGAAATTGATTTCAAGAAGAAAAAGGAAAGATGTCAAAAAAAATAGAGAGAAAGGAGAAGGTGGACACTGGATAGAGGCACCTCGCCTTTAGGTGTTTAAACTTCTTCCTTGTTGATTTCAACAATTGTACTTTAAACTTGAAATTAGTTTAACACGATTTGCATCAACTTATTACAATTTACATTACATTACCTCAAAGAAGATATACATATTTTTAATAGTTCGCTACATCTTTCTAACTCAATTCCATCTACAGACGATTTGTGATAACCTTTTGTTTGCTTCAATCCTCGTTTGTCTTTCGCGAAGCAATTTTTCATTTGCGTCTGCCTTTTGTGCGCGTTTTATCATTTAACCTGAAATTGATTGATTGATTGATTATAAACGATTTACCTTGGAAATAAATATATATATATATGTATATGAAAACAGATCGACTTTGTTCTAGAACTTTTGCAAAGCGTACTTGATTGATACCACGCACGTATACACAAATGTAATGTACGTCCATTAATATGCATTGAAAATAGTAAAGCCAGCAATTATCGCATTTTGACAGTAATTAAGGGCGACGTTCGGCGCCGATAAAATGTAATTATTCTATCGCTTTCTATTATTGCGTTTTAACATTAAAATTAATTACGTCATAAGGGGACGCAACTGTTGTATCCATATTGTGACGTTACTTGTACAAACAATTTTATTTACGCGGGCTTTGGGAATTTTACTTCCTGCAAACTGAAATGTTATTGCGCCTGAATGTTAATGGCTTATACATACTGAATTTTCTATCTCCAGTAAATGCACTCTACTCAAATCAATATAACCAGTTCGCGACTTTGACTATTTTACTTCCATTTTCATATTCATACTGAATTATATTACTTCATACTACTAATCACCCTTTTTTACTTTTTTTATCGTCCTTTTTATTCACTACTGTTCTATAATAAAATCATTCAATAAATGGCGATTGAGAAGATTTTAATTGGATTATCCTTTACTTATTGGTTATTTGTTGAATCTCAATAGTAGATCCTTTGACTTGTGTCACTTCAGTCGCTGTGTTGTTAGGCTATTGTCCAGAAGATGACAGTTAGTACGTTTGGATGTCTGTCTAGTCTATTTTGGTATCGGCTACTGTTTTTCATAATTGATTCCTCTACTGTTTCCATTTGAAAGTCCTCGTGAATTATCCTGTTCATAATATACCATGGAGCACTAATTATCCTTCTTTGACTGGAATCTTTGTATGGACGCAATGCTGCTGAGTATCCATAGCTGTATTCCGTATGGCCAGACAGGTTTTAAAATTACTTTATAGATCAGCAACTTGTTCTCTTTCCAAATTGGCGAGTCTCACCGTAATAGCCAGAACTTAATTTCGAGTTGTGATGTGATCCTTCCAGGTCAATCTTCAATCCAGATACATACCCAGATATTTAACTTTATTAGCAGCCAGTATTATTTTTCCGCTAAGCGTCACTGGTCAATTCATTGATCCTCATTCTCCATTTTTGTAGCCATTCCTATATTAGGTACACCCTTTTCTACTAGTTTCACTTATTTATTTAAGTAATATAACCCATAAGACAGAAACAAAAACACCAAATATTGGATTATGGTTATACTTGGGGTTCAATACTTCACAAAATATACACTTTTTACAGATGAATTTGACAGGTTTTTTAAATAAAAAAAAATAGCAATAAGCAGGACAAAGTGAAAATGGTTTATCGATTGTTTTTTTTATGTAGTTCATCTCTTCGGATTGCCTGATATTGTCTTATATTAGATTTTCGTATCGGTTCATTTCGCAAGAGTCATTTGGGGAGGACGACATATAAAAAAAAAATAAAGAGTGAAGCGAATTGAATCGGATCATCGGTTTATTAAATCTGCCATCCCAATAAAATGGAGTGGAATGAGGGGGCAAAAACTGAGGGGACAGCTCGTCTACACGAGGGGTGAGTGTCAGGGATGGCAATTCTCTAAGCGGTTTTGATTTCTCCCAAAACAAACCGTAACGGATTCCGGATGCGGAATACTGAGTGACCACCATAAAATGGCGGATTCGCGTACGTTACATGTAATATGTACGTGATTACTTATCGGAACATGGATATGTCACAGTCAGCGACATTCTGTTCGCAAGCACGAACACGAGCGGCCGTGTCAGCGAACAATTGGGAACATCGGCCTGTGCAATTGCTAACACTTGAAGTGCCACTTTCGCTGTTCTTCGAATCGACGGGTCGATGGAAAAGGTAGAGGAAAAGAGTAGAATCACATTAGCCAATTAGACACATCTACGCAAAAGCTTTTCCGTAAATCGAAATCTCGATTACACATACAAATCTTTATCAACTACTATTTCTATTGATTAACCCAAATGAAATCCCTAGTGGAATTCATATTTAGAAGCTCTACGCATATCATAGCAAAGGATGAATTAAAAAAAAATACCGCAAGATATGTATGCAGTACCAAATTAAACTCGCGAGTTCTATTCATGAAATGCCCTTTTACTATTTGATGTAACTGTGCAATATTCAGGTCGGTTTTATTGAATTAAATTATTCAATGAATTTCATATGCTTCTTTTAATAAATACACGTTTTTTACAATTTATATTCAAAGAAGATGAATTAATAATTTTCTAATATCCATTTGATTTGATTAAACTTTAAGTAACTTGAAGAAATATACCAATAGTAATAGTTGTATTGTAGGCTTTATGTTTTGCTCCTGTTTCCGTGCTAGCCCCGATTTTGTAGCTCACGGGGTTACCTTGATGGGGTCCTTCGTTATTGCGCGTGGGTATTTATGATAATTTCATATGTGATAAGCCGCGGCCGGTTTTTATTATTTATTTTTTACGGCATTTCGTATTTGCTTGGGGGGCGGCGGTCAGGGGCGGAATCGATAAGGCGGTCGCGTCGGTGCGCGCCAACCGCCCCCTAACCTGAATGAAAAGTGGTAATTAAACGGGCATTAGTTAAACGATTTTATTGTCCTGGAAACAAAGTTTCCGCAAGGACATATTTTCCACGACATACGAATCCTCGATTATATATTTTTTTTAAATCCTAATGTTCGTCTTCATTCAAGGTACATAAGAAGATTGCAAAAAAAAAATAAATGGCTTTTTTTTTGAGCTGATCATTAAGGAAATCCTTTTAAAACAGCCTTGGTAATTGAAAATTTCAAAATCTAAGCTAAGCTGGATTATAAATAGCGGTGACGGAAAAAAAAATTAATCCTAATTTCGTTAACGCCATATACTGAATAATGAATATTATTTTAATGCATAGTTATTTTTATATATAAAAAAAATACTTTTACGCGCTTCTAGCCAGAACGTAGAATTTCTGAATTCATTTCCATCTGTTTATTTAGTTTCAATTATTTCATATTCCCATTTCTGCTGTATTAAATAAATGTCTAAAGAAATTTTATAAATACATCTAGGTAAAATGTTACTGTTCATTTGGTGAATGCGGTTTGTCTGTTGATTAATGCTCGTGCCAATTTTGGTATTTCTACGCGCTCTAATCAATTGGATGGTATATGCCATTGACGATGCGTATTCAGATTTCGTCCAGCCACATCTGATTCAGTAGCAATTAGGTTAATGAAAAAGCCCAAATGCTACAGGAAGCCCAGGATGATACCAACAATGGTTGTGGCTTTGCACAAATGAACGAACCGCAGGATACGATACAACTTTAAAGTGCACGATCCGTGATAAATCCTGTGCGCTCGACACATCACCGGAATCTTCATACCAGTTGTTCCACTTCGGAAATCCATAGGAAACAAACGATTTTTATCACTACAAACATTCGACTATTCAAAATTAAATCTTCATTTCTTTATTTGTTCCGTTAGATCAGTCAATAAATATTGAGATGGATTATTTTCTTAAATATTTTAATTGCAATTTTATTATTTTGAAATTTGTTAGCTGAAAATCAGAAAACATGGTATTTCCAGAATTGCCGTTTATACTAGATTTATACGACACTCTGCATTTTATTGTCAATGATATTTGCTTTTGATTTGCCCTGTCCATTGATTATTTTATGTTCCGTCGGTCTGGAAGCAGTGGCAATGGCAATGGCACTTAAACTCCATCCATCCGTATATATATTTTTTTCGTTGTTTATCCACTATATTTTATTGCACCTGCTACAACAAAATTGGAATTTATGTACTCTAAAACGCGCCAGGCGCGTTGTTCGGTCTCGCCAAATTGGACTGCAGGAAATTTATTAAAACGGCACTTCTTAAAATTTTAAAGAGCTGTCCACAAATTTATTCTTTCCTTCTCACCGAAACCTGTACAAATCACTGTACAATTATTATTTGCACCAATTTGTTTGAATAACTTTATTAATAATTTCCACGAGAACAATTATAATTTTTTATATAAACTTTTTTTTTTACCTCTACATAATGCATTATGGATGTCGAATTTGCTATATTTACATTATGATAATGCAACCGGCCTGCCGTATTATGTAATGCCGCTATTACAAATCGAATGCAAATTAAATTAAATCGACTCAGTTAATAATTGATTTATATAATTATTTTCTTTTTTCAGTGCGGCAGGATCGCAGCTGCGATATTTCCAAGCGAAATTCTGTTACGTCAATTGAAAATTCATACTAGTTTTGAAATACTGTTTAAATTAGGACTTGTCACATTTCATTTGCAATATATTGGGTGAAGTAAAAAGTTATAAGCGTTTTGTCCCATACATCAAGATTCTTCGTGAAAATGTTTCCAAACGGTTTTCTGGCTAATCTTCAGTTTCTGGGCAATGGAATAAGTGCTCGCATTTCCATGATTTTATCAACATTTTCGACAATTGGCGTGTCTCATCTTCTACGTCCATATTACCAGAACGAAAGAGTTGAAACCAACGCTTTGCTGTTGCATTCGATTCTGTATTAAGTCCATAAACAACCCAATTTTCTGGCCGCCTTTACTCCTGAAGAATGTATCGAATTTTCTCTTTTTTAACCTCCATTTTGGAACGCTCTAACACACAATTAGATTCACTAAACACAAAACTGTCAAAGAACTTTTCAAGTTCAAAATTTTTTACTTCACCCAATATAAATTGGTGTCATAAAAGAAACGTTACAATTTAGATTTCTTTCCATTCATTTTCTATTAAGATTACGTTAGGTTAAATATGGGAATGTCTACAACATTTCATTTCATCTTATTTCAATGTCTAAGCAAACTTTTACCTCTTTCATTACAATTAAAAATAACAAAATGAATCCCATAAACAATGGTAATTCGTTCATAAAATAAATTCAATTTATCGTTCAGTTCATGAATAATAAAACAATGCAATCCATCGATGTTTATTTGCATATGTTCCCAATATTATTTTCAACTCACCAAATGCATTTGTTTACGTACTGCGTTGATTTTTCAACGCAAGTTTATAAATATATTACTCGTCTATTTGTTGATTAACGCAATTATTGCTTTTATTTACCTGGAATTTAGCTCGAATCATTTATGCATGATCTTCTTTGATTTGCAGCCCGTAATTTGCGCCAGATGGGCTCGATTCAAACTCGAATTCCGACGAATCGATTTCAAATAATTGCCCTCTATTGATTATTCTGACAGACGGCACAACAGACGACTGCTTTAATTCGCTTCGATTACCTGCAATATCCAAGAGCCGTAATAATCTTAATGGCAATATTTTCCAATTTGCTCAAAACCAATGACACAAATCATCCAGAGAAAAAAAAAACAAACTGCTACCATGTACATAATCATTTACTTGAGTTGATTACTTGACCAGAAGGCATACTTTTACCATTATTACAGCAATGAATAAATAAAGAAATATATTTTTCTTATTATGTAATTTTGTTAAGTTTGTCCAGTAGAACCTGTTTTATGCAATTTTATTTACGTGAGATTTTTTTTGTGCGGTTATTTTTAATGCGATATATGAAATCCAACCAATTCCAATGTAAAATTAAATGTTTCCATGTGTAATTTAATTATTTATTTTGCTTGTATTTCGTAAATCTTTGACAAATTTTCTAAGTGCGAAAAAAGTTTATGTAATGTATTATACAAAGTTATTTGTTATATGTAAGAATTTATGAAAATTTAGAATATTTTTTTTGGTGCGATTTTTTTTTATGCGGTTTGTTGCAATGGATGTTATTATTAATTATAAAATGTTGAGTTAATAACTAGTGAATCGCATAATTGCAAACGAATAAAAATGAAATTACTGCGGTTTCGCGTGTAACAGGTTATGTGTCTAGCGATTGAAATAAAAAAAAAATTGTTACATTGTCACAGCATAGGGTATAATGCAAAAATAAATACAGCGACTGCGGTGGCAAATGAGGGATGAAACCGTAACGCAAATTTCACAATTTCCATCCGGATATCATTCGTTCACCTGATAAACGCAGATCGTTTTTCAGTTGAATATATTGCAATTTCATTTCTCGTTTAATTTAATGATTTTATTTATTTATTTTTTGTTGCGTGAACTGTATAATGTATTTGATGTGCTTTTAGAATTGAAATACGACTGTAGTTAGAAGTGGAGGTATCAGTTGAAATATGCCATGTTCCAAATATATACATAGGTGGCATAGGTATTGAATGAAGTGGAGCTGAGATGAGATGTAGGACGATGGTAATATTATTAGGAAGGTCGGGTATCTCACAGGTTGGGCAAATGTCTAAGTAGACGTCGCAAGGGGAGGAAGTGTATTGCAATTTATAAAATGTCTCCTCCTACCATTCATTCCGTAGCTCGCGGTAAATGTCGTGATTTCATCTAGAAGTCGGTTTTCACGATAATAAATCATCCCATTATATTCCATATTCATTTTTGCCAGAAGCGCCCTTTAATAGTCCCGTAGACATTGAAATATATTATTAACAGACTCAACTCTGCTCTAGCTCCGAGATTTTTATTTACCCTCCACCACGAATGATAATAATGCAGAAACAAAACAGAAGAAAGAAAATAAATGAAAAGGGGGACGTATGATTAAGCGCGGAAACATTGCCTTTCCGTTTCGTCCTTTTTCTTATGCATTATTCGACCGCGTGCAAAAGGACATTATTAAATCTAGTGGTAGAGATTCTATTCATAAAAGGAATTGTAGGAAACGTGACCATCCAAAACTCTTCTCTTGGTCATCTTTCCAACTGAGCAAAGGGATAACAAATGTCAATGCCAAAACTTTTGCTTCCTTCCTTCCCCTCCATTTAAAATAAATGATTAATGCCCCTCGTCCTGCGGGGTTTTCCTGCCAGGATCGATGATCCGGCACCGCCGCCACTGGATGAAGCGATTTCTAAAGCCCATTATGATTGCGAAAAGGTGGCTGTTCCGTTGCCACCGGATGTGTTGCAATTAATTGGGTGCCTCTCGAAACTCCTGCAAATTAACATAGCTAAATTCCCGCCAACTTTGACCTGCGGTTATTATCATCGTCGACAGCAAGTAAATCCGTTCTGCAAGCAAATGCTTTAATGATTTACCCAAGATTGCAGAACTCTACCAACAAACTCAATAACAATGTATTCACGGTAAAATAACTTTGATTCAAAATCAAGGTTAATATTGGTAATAAAATTGCTGTTTCAAATCATAATATTTATTCAATGATTCTGAAAATGTGAGTCAAGTGGTTATTGACATGAATGAACAGCCGGAGGAAAATTGAAAGTCAAAAATGAGAGTAAAATAAAGTGAAAGAATGATGCTGATCCTCGAAAGACTGAAAGCAATTTGATCGTTTACAAATCGTCGAGTCGAAGACGGGTCTTATGATGATTAATGACCCGGATCCGAATGGCTGATAAATTAATTTTCCAGTCGCTTGGATGTAGCTTTGGACGCACAATAATCGTCCCAATGAATGCTCGATAAATCGCATCGTCGATGTATTTTTACCATCACAATAGCCATTACTCTCCATTTATTGTTACCAGTAAAATAGTATAAATTGAACAATTTTTATTTTCAAATATATTTTTTAAAACATTTTATTCACGAATTATTAATTAAATAAAATGAAAACCACAATTGAAATGTAATAGTTTTAAAATAATAAGTTAATAATTGTAGAGAAAACTTTTACCAACTGTTTGCAAAATTAAATTAAAGTTGTAATCCAATTGTATGAAATAATAATAATTTTCTGTATATTAAACAAATCTTTTAATCCTTATTACGGTTAGACTTTGTGTGCAATTCGGATTTAATCAGTTCCCCTTTATAATTCGCATTTTCTTTACGGCAATAATGGATTCCGGCTAATTCAATCCGATGCAGTTTCCATTAAAATCGGGCTTTGTTAGAGAGAGCTTCGCTCTGCGAACTTGTATCTCTGCCGTTCTTTAATCAAAGATCGGAAATACGAGAAACGCCTCTCCTCATCCCATGATGAAAATCCGTTCAATTAATTTCCTTTTATTTAACCGTTTATCAATCCTAATTGGATATATTCAAATTTCGATTCTGCCTGTCCAATTGAAACAAATTGCTTTTCGATTCCTGCACAGTTTTTCCTGACACTGGCAGCTATGTATTTCCAGGACCAGCAATAATAACTTTAAAAAAAAAATATATATAAATTTACACCATTATCAATGAGCTAATTAATC
Source organism: Nicrophorus vespilloides (assembly GCF_001412225.1). Lineage (NCBI taxonomy): Eukaryota > Metazoa > Arthropoda > Insecta > Coleoptera > Silphidae > Nicrophorus > Nicrophorus vespilloides. The sequence continues at coordinate 44,024 of NW_017099869.1, read as the reverse complement.
TATTTTGTTATGAAAACTAATTTGATTAATAGACTAGTTAATTACTTACATAATAACATTTGCAAATTATATGCTCTTCTTTAAATTTATTTAAAAACAAATCTATTTCGTTTATGTTTAAAGCGTAAATACCAACAGAAATAAATTACCCTAAAAATAAAAATCATATTTTTCCGTTGCTCGTATTTTTGTAATGGAAAACCACAAAGTAAACGCAGATCAAATGATGTAATTAATTCCAATCCGCTGGTAACAATAAACTAACATACCCAATGTTTAATTAAAAACCACATAATGTAATTTATTTCTACGCCTGTCCTCGTTTCAAAGCTCTGAAATAAAAAGCGCGTTTAAACTCGCAATTGCTTCAAATAATGTACGCAATTATAATAAATCTCAACTGAAAAAAAAAAAACAAAAGAATAAATTATATTAATCATTCATTTGTGTTATGTAATTCCCATCAGTGATCATTGGGCCGGAACGAATTTTGAAATGGGTAAACATCGAGTGTGCTTGATTCAAGTCTATCAAAAATTCAATCTAAATGTAAACCGCACATATAGGATGTCTGGAGAGAAAATGTATTTATTGCGTAACAGTTGCACGGGAGATCAAATGTACCTTTCGGACATGGGTTTCCTTAGCTTCGTTTTTATTCATTAAAGATTACTTTCCGGCTGAACGAAAAGCACGTATATTTGCGCAATTTTTTAGGGATGCTGATTGTCCTTGTCTGTCTGGCACTTCACTTGGATCACTTATGTCACTGCCACTGTCCTCGTAGCCTCCGTTCGTCTTCTTTAGCACTTCTGTTATGTATGCTGCTACAATCTCCCCGCTCTCTGCACTCTTCAGTATTTCGCTGACAAAATTTTCCGACTCTAGTAAGAATCCCAATTATGTGTTTCCTTCTAACCCATCTGCAGCACCTAAAAAAGTGTGCTTACAACTATAGTCCTCCTCATAGTATCAGCACCTTTTGTCACTGGCTCTGGTGAAATGTTGTTTAGCAGTGCTTTCTGCTTATCCGAGATTAAAGTCATACTTGGCATGACGAAAAGTGCCTACGTATGATCGAATCAGTATGAATGATATGGTATTACATAATTCACCCGGGGAATAGTTATGGGTCGCATGTTATATTACGACAAAAATAGAATTGCTTCAAAAAACTTATTTTTGCTTATAAAAATGGACTTTTCGTTAGATTTTAGTGATATTATCAAAATTATTTCTAAAAAAAAAGTATTATATTTAGTACGATTAAAATAAAGCGCATTTGAGTTTACTCGTTTGTAAATGTTATCCAATGTAAATCGCTGTAGTATATGTAATGTAATGGCATCAATGAAGTTGTTTGATCCTATTGATACTGAAATTTTGACTCAACATTGAAATGTATACAAAAATTGAAAGTTATAAATGTATGAGTAAGCAATGGGAAATTAATGATCTTTCAGCTATAACTTTCTTATAAAAGTTAAATTTCACTTCAAGCAAGTTTTCTGAGACATATTTAGTTTTATGCAGTTTACTTCCTCGTTCAGTGAGAAACTTTTTATAGGAAAAATATTTACAATATATAATGGGTTAACGACTTCACTTAACAATATTTTTTTTTTAACTTTTTTAAGTTGATTTTCATATTATCTTATTTTATAATAAATATTACAAACAAATACAATGTACAATTAATATAACGGCTAAAATAATTGTGATAATTCTTATTAAAAACTGTTTGTATTATATACTTTTTATATAATACAATACACGGAATGCGTGTAGAATTTACGCTCACGTGAACAGCAGAGCGAATACCGTAAATTTATCGGAAATTACTTTGGTTTAGTTATGCTTAGTATTCAAATTATAGCGAATTTGTTTTTCATAAAAATGATTTAGAGAAGTCATTTTTTTTTTTATGGACGAAAGAGTTTGACAAATGCATTTCAGATAAAATTGTTTACTGATATATTCATAATAAAATGTATCTTTTGTTGTGAAACTAAATAAATCCTAGATTTGTTTCTTTTTCTTGTAAGAGACGTGTATTTCATTAGTTCTGCCGACGGCAGGCTTAGTTTGGAAAAGCTATGACCTAAAGTGTAGTTCGGAACATCTTGGAGAACTCAGTAATTCAGTTAACAGTAGTCCGAAGTAATGCAGATAACTTATTCCGCGATCTGATTGCTTCTAAAATCCATTTCGCAGATTCCTCACGGACCAAGGGCTAATTCAGTAATCCAGGAATTAGGGAGTAAAGAGCGATTGAAGCGCATCGCTAATTGCGGCCCTAATAGCCACTCGCAATAATTCCCACCCTTTACCGTCCGTTATGTATGTTTCTCTTTCTTCATTCTTCGCGACTGTTATTTCCCCCCCGAATGTAATTGTGCCATAATTCGTACGNNNNCGGATTTTTTTTTTATTATTACTATTACTATCTATAGGTGTAATGGCGGGGTTTTGTTGGCAACGACGATAACCGAGACCCATTCAAGTGACAATAAAACCGCGTCAGACTTACTAAAATAATCAAAGGGCTTTCAACATTTACTGCGGCGCGGAAATTTTATAAAATTTCATTGCCACGACGACACATTTTTATTGCTCGATCGTGACCCAGTGCTCACGTACAAACCGCGCAAGGAAAGAGCGAATTTGTTCTGCACTTTACTTATTTACTCCAGCTTTTTCTTCAGCTCCGCGAATTGCGCGCCGGCTTTTTATTCATCCCTTACATCTGCCGAGCGCTTTGTTTAAAACTTTACTTTGTTAGCTAATGGATGTGTTTCGGAATTTCTGTTTCTGTCCGAGAGATTGATACGTCGTGTATCTTAGTTTTTGTTCTGCTTTATACATGTATATATATATTTCTTCTTTTTTTTTCTCTTGGTTGCCGACGATTTCAAGCTTTGGTAATTGATGGATCGGGTAATCTCACCTGTACTGGTAGAGGCTACCGTCGCCGCCGTCGTCGTCGTGGTCTGGGACTGCTGGGTAGGTTGTGGTTCTGGATACTCTAGGTCGCAACACTCCCTTTCGGGGAACTCGCTGGCCGAGACCCAGATGGGCAAGGCGAGTAGCCACAGGATGAACCCAACACCGCACATACCATCCGCGGACGCAAAACTAATTCACATTTCCGTCCGAAACTTTAGTAAAAGTTTACGACGGTT
>NW_017099869.1:22048-40837 GCF_001412225.1 Nicrophorus vespilloides | reverse complement strand
CGTGGAGGGAAAAGTTCGTCTGCGGATTGGGGGAGAAAAGCGCGACTTTCGCGGTATCAGAGCTTTGCGCCTCGCACCGTCCACGTTCGAGCGCGAACCAGCAAATGTGTGTGTAGTGCGCCGCGACGCCACGAGGACGGCCTCTCGTCCTTTTAAAGCAGCCCTACTTGCGCACCACCCTTCCAAGTCCCCGTCGTGGCTACTACTATTATAACACTGTTCTACAACTACATCCTCCAGATTGATCTGATCCATCGGAAGGCAATCCAGATTTCGGCGATTCATTACGGACGCTTTCTATGTTTATTCAACAACCGTTGACGCCATCCGACAGGGAGCAGGGAGGACAGGGGGCACGTGCAGCGACCGGATGTGCCATCTCCTGATCCTGATGTTCGGAGGCAAATCGTCCGGAATGATTGGAATGACCCTTGCCAGGCATTTAGCAGTTTATTGGCACACGCTTTCCGAGAGACCCGTTGCAGTTAAAGCAGATCCTGCTATATCTTAGATCATTGTTTTCAAACCTAAATCTCATATTCAAAAATATCAACAACATTATAGTTGATTTAAAATATTATATAACCAGATTATTTACAATATATTTTTATAAAATAAACAGAAAAGATTATTAATTATTACAGTATAATATTTTACAACAAATGAAAACATCATTGCATTCGAATGCAATAAAAAATCAGATATTTGTGATTTTGTGACTTTAGAAGAAATTGGAAGAAAAGGTTGGGCTGCACTGCCTGAGACCACGGCGATTGGCTCCGTTTCCGAACATCGGAACAAAAGAGCCACAATCGATAAATCTCATCGGCCGAGAGGTAACACCAATATAACAGAGTTCCTGGTCCATGCTTGCACTTGATAACTCGTCGAGGAACAAATGATCCTACCACCGTATCCGCAAATTACACCTTCCGCAAATATATAACACGATTCTGTTTATTTAATCGAACTGAAAAGCAAATTAAAACCAAAACAAAAGAAAACGAATCATAACAACAAGAATTAAAAAAAAAAGAAATGCAAACACACGGACGCAGAATAAACCAAACGCGCTGCACGGATGATGCGCTCTCATTGTAAACGTGGTAATTCGAATGAATCAATGCGCAATGTTAGTTCAGGATTGTAGATGATAATTACACATCAATGCGAAGTGGTTATGTTTGTAAATTTAGAGAAATCCAATAGTTTGTTTTGCAGTTCGAACTTGTTGGCTGCACGCTATTAGGCGTGTTTATTATAATTATTGATGTCGGTCAATAGCTGTTTAATCGTTATAGCTCAATGAATGTTCACGTAATTGCTACGCATACTGATGCGAACTTTACTTTAAACTTTGATGAAGAACAATTGTACGATTAAATAAAGTTACTAATCGAGTGTAAGAAATGAGTCAACAGAAACGCAAACAAAAGGAGGCTAAGATAACGAAAAAAAAAAGTAAAATACCTTAAACTAATTCATCCTTAAAGACAATAGGCACAGTCTTAATTTTAATTAAAATTGCAATCAATTTGGCCGACTTCTATTCTTTCGTGAAATAATAACGCCGTCGTTTTAACAAGGTGCGAACGTTTATTCAAATTAATTGGATAATTAATGCGCTAACCGATATATCGTTTAATTATTAATTGAACGCACAATCTGTGTTATTTTTTTTTCTATGTTAATATGCAATCGCGTTTATTCAACTTTTTACTAATATTCTTTAGCAGACGTGACATGAAGTGACGATACATGACGTGATAATGTAAATGCAATAATAATTGTAATTACACATTAATTAGTAGTAATTACTTGACTGATGGTGGAAAAGGAAACGCTGAAAATATATGAATAGAACTATTGGATTTTTGTATAAAATAATAAAAGTGATCGCTTTGCGTATGCACAAGAGAAATGCAATATTTTAATACAAATGGTTTAATTATGCGTAAATCTTTCACGGCGTCTAATTAAATGAAAAAAAATATATGGAGACACGCAACCGCTTGAATTAAATCCAAAACAAAATATGAGGAATGATAATTCACGCCCTTCGTTGAGAAAAAAACAGACTGTTTTTGTTTATTGATTTATGGAAGAAAATATTCTTAATTTTAGTAATTAATTTACATTACTAAATCAATAACTAGATTGTTTAATTGTGTTTTGTTTTAGTAATAATTGTATAAAATTGGTGTTAAATGATAAATATATAGGTCATCAAAAAAAAAATAAAAGTTGGATATACTCGGTGCTCGAATTAAATATCACTTAGTAAACTACCGGGTTATAAATATATAAATCAGTCCTAGGCAACATACGACATCAACAAGAAAAATAATAATTTTAAGAAGTTCATCGATAATAAATGTTTTCGATATGTATTTCCAGTTACTTTTCTATATTTATTGTGTATTTAAACCTGGACTGAAATCCATATTTTCATGAATTTTTTATTAGTTTAGTCATCAATTTTATAAATAAATTAAATTTAATATAATAAATTGAATAATAAAAATTTCCTGAATAACTCAGTTTATAAGAGTGAAAAAGTGATGCCTCGTATATCGTTTGATCTGCTGAGGTACGCATATACTTTTCCAATTTATTGAGATGGATTCGCTAAGAAAGGCAGCATTCACGCAGTAACGTGCGAGCGAATGATAATGTATGCTCTACGTCGGCAACAACTTCATTCAATGTATTTATGCAATTTATGCTGCACACAAAACCCGAACACACCGACGCTCGGAAAGGGGTGGCGGTTGTGGAAGCAGAGGGAGCGGCGTGACGGCGCCCCTTGCAAGGATCGCCCGCCGTTTTATGAAGCCGAACGAAATAATTCAGTTGTCAGAGCCAAGTGTACATTGCCCTTAATCACCGAACGACAAATATTTTAACTGTCGAAGCGGAACTCGTAAAGGGTTTCACAGTCACTGCCTCATTCCGACCGCCGCCCACGCAATTTTTCAACCGCTGTTCTATTTATTAAATTTTGTCTTGTTTCTAGGTTTCAATACATCCACTGTCGAACCTATTTCCCCTATCTGCCAATAATATTAATAAAAAACGAACAGTTAAAATGTTACTATTTTATTATAAAACAACTTTTAAATCAATTAAACAAAAATATGATTTCTGCAATGGTTTTCTACAATTATGTTCAGACCAAGTGATATTAGATCGACTTGTGTAATCGTAAAAGTGTGTAATGAACTTCAATGCAAGTTGAACTGGAGCAGGTGTATTAATGGTAAGTGTCGGCTTGCTAAACGTTTTTATCAGGGACCATAAATAAAATCATATTCGTTGTTTTCATAGCTTGAAACACGTACAGCAATTCCCCGCATCACTTCAGCGTTATGAAGAACAAGAGTAGTCCAAAATTAGGCCATTCATGCTCTCATAACCAGACGCGTAACTACCGGTCGGCAAGGGGAGGCAGTGCCTTCCGGCCGTGGAGAGTTGCACGAAAAGTAGGACGATTTAAAAGAAGGATAAAGAAGAAATGAGGAAGGAGGAAAAGCAACATCTGAACCGAGTTCACTCTTGTTGTTTTCTTTTTATTTGTTTCTTTTATTTTTCTCTCTCTCGCTGTTTCCGCTTCCTAACTCAATAGGAGAAAGGATAACATGCAACAACAACAACGAAAAGTGTTGAAAACTATTTAGAGGGCCGGTAAATAGCGGTGGGACGTGAAATAGATGGTGGTCCTATTCCGAAATTTGAAGTGACCCCAAATATGCCGTGCAATTCCTTTCATCTCTGAAACCGCCTTGATAACAGGAAATAGTTCGCAAGGAGAATAATGATACACCGAAAACATTTACATCCGGTTATGGTAGCAGATAGTGGCAATGATGATTGCGCCCAGATAATTAGCGCCCACAGAGGACTCATTAGCCGGTATCGATTGTTGGATGCGAAATATTCTGGCAGGATTGAACGAGTGAGGAGAGCGTGCCCTTGTAGGTATGATAGGTCGGAAGGTAATCAACCCCGAATCCGAGTCGATCCACGCACGTGAAGGACAAAACACTAACAAGCCTCCTTAACCGAGGAAATCCCGTATTTCTCCACCTTCCATTCCATATCTGTTTCCTTTTATGTCCGTCTCTACTCCTTTCCGTTCATCTGCCATTCCCTTGTCGTGTAATGCGAATCACTTCTCCACTCGCGTAATCTTTCTTCGATGACATTTCGAGGGGTGTGCCATAACTTTCTCAAACTAGGCCATACTGCAATATTTATTACACGCTTTTATAGATATTTTATTCGTACGTGATTCATGCGGCGAAATGCATTTTTTTGTTCCGAAACGGCATGAAAGAACGTTCCACGGTTTACATTTTTTTTTCTTCTTTTCATCCCCATCCTCCTTCTCTTTTTCATCCCACGAAATATGTGAAAAGATATATTGTGTGTATACACGTTTTAACTGTATTAAAGGAATTCCTTTGCTGAATAGTCAACGTCAGGGCGATTCGGTTTTTCGTCGCATTCAATTTCTGAATTTACCACCACCCCCGCATGCTAATTTATTAATGCCTTTCGCTTTCGGGAAAGGAATTGATTCATAGTCGACCCCCTCTCAACCTCACCCTCGAATTTAGTCATGTCGTCCTTCTGAAATTACGGTTTCAGGTCGAGAAATAATGGAATTGCTTATTTGCTTCCGCGACAAGCTCAGGTGATTTGTCATTAATAATTTGTCGTCTATTATTTATTCAACTTTAAAATTACACTAAGCATTACGAAACAAAAAAAAAATACCAATGGCTTTTAACCTACTTTTCAATGAAATATGGAGTCGGGAAGAATCCATTAATACTTTGGTTTAACTGTAATTCATGGACGCATGCAGACATCATCTTAAGCATCATCAGCATTATCTTGTTATATAACATAATAGCAGTTGCTAATCTTGGTCTGCATTCTTATCGTTTTTGTAATGAGCATTCCATTGTTCATTAAATTAGGTGTAAATAGTAAGTTAAGTAATTACAGCAAGCGGACACAAAAGCTGCTTGGAGGAAGGTTATTTACGGAATCTATTCTGCACAGTAAATCTCCTGGTTATCAAAAGGACGTGTTTTCATCAGCGAAATGTGAACAATAAATAATAATACAGACAGAGCAGAGAGCGGAATTAAGGAAATGCCGGGCGTCTGGAAGGAAACAAAACGGGAATGATAAAAAAACGAAGCAATACAAATAGATGAAAGAAAAACAGCGAGGATGAAGTGGATGAAGAAGGAGACGGAGCAGAATAAAATGAGTGAGTTGGGGTGTGTGTGTGTGTGTGTCTAGGAATTGTTTCCGTATGAAATGAAATCCCGGTGCTGAAACAATAAAAAATAATAATATGCAAGAACATTGGGGATGCGATTACAGTCGTGTCGGTGCAGTCGGCGTCTGCTTGGGTTTTTAGGGAGTTGGTCGACTCTGAAGGGATGGTGCGCGCATTCCTCATTTTCAGGATCTGGCCACGGATAACGTGTACAAGGAATATCCTCGGTTTCATGATGTTGGATATATAACTTCCTTTTTCAGTTTATGATGAATATTACATTACCTAAGCATTCCGACACGTAATGAGACGGCAGATCGAATTATACTTTTAATGAAATTAATTGCGGACAAGAAATTTCGAGCACCAACATTTTAATGATATTAACGACGGCTCGCGAAATAATAACGACAAGGATGTACCTTCTCCTCTCCTGTCCTATTCAATTCATATTTTGCTTCGGATTTACATCAATTTTATATAATAAACTTTGCTTTTTTTTTTATATAATTTAATACTATCATTATTATCAAATTTAAAATTTATTAAAGCGATTCTCGTTACATAAACATTTTCACATAATGTTATAAGTATGCAGATTGGTGTCGTGCAGATTAGTACGCTCGTGGGTGTTGTTGATTAGAAGGATGTAATCCATAATAAAGGCATCCTGCTTTTCATTGCGATTAATTTAATTATACCATAAACGTTTTACGGTTGACCCAATGAAAAGCTGAGGCGAAAGCTGTGTGCAGGAAACAGCTAATGACGGAGTTGAATTCAATTAATTTTAATTATGTGCATAAATCCGTGATGTTGCTCGAGCATTTCCAGAAATAAGCTAACCCAATAATGTCACGTATAAACTCAAGCAAGGTCAGGAATGCTCGGCCCAAGGCTTGTAATTGAGAGCAGACCTTTTAATAACTACGATTCAATTTCATCATTGTTTAATATCACTGAAAATTGCATAAAATATAATTCACTTTTCATTATTTTCATCTCTTTCTTTTCTCGTTCTCTCGCTGTTGTAGTCCATCTTATTCTTTGTCCTCCCTTTACCGAGGATTATCTTGCAGTCGCGACGCCAGAGAATATAAATAGAACTTCCCGACGGTCGCGTTTATTAAATCTGGTTTATTTCTTAAGAAGATAAAAGAGCGGGGAAAAACTGAGATCCAAAGAAATGCGAACCGAATGACAGTCTGAATAATAATAATAATAATGTTGTATTAATAATACTACCTTGTTAGATAAACATGCCTGGTTTTGTTTAGATGTAGACAAACAAAGTGGATCACGGGCGAGGTGTGTCGACGTCGTAATAAGCGGTTAAATAACGTTTAAACCCGTTTAATGATGGAAACGCTTAACTAAAACACCGGAAGCTTGCAGGTTTGAACAATATATAAATAAATTAAGTCGACGAAGTTTCGCAATCCTGGCAGGATCGAAAGGACAGCCACCAAAACCACCCCAAAATCCCTTGACAGGACTACAATTATTTTAAAAGTGGGCGATGGCATACATTATCCTGGCACAAAATCCATTGAATTATTGATGCATCATAGGTATGGTGTGGCTATAATGATGCATGGAAAATGCACGAGCTGAGAAATCAATGTTCGGATGCCGTTGATTTATTGAATCTGATACAACCGACGGTGCAATTAGATTAGCACGATTCATTATCACTAATTCCCGTCTGTCTGGGAACCTCTAATTATCTGGGAAAGCGCGCACACTTTTCCTAACCCAGATTGCATCCATCCAATCTCACCAGGAGACGCCCTCGTTTCCATACCTCACACCCTCCATTTCTTATTTGTTTTTTTTTGTTATTGTTCTTGGTTGGATTCTTTCCAGCTTCGTACCTTTTTATTTAATACTGGCAACAAGGAATGCGTGCTTATGAAGTTTAGATAATAAAAAAGTAACACATTTTTATGGGCCCATTCGTTTCACGGGCCGTCATTTTAATAAGAATCCCGCTTTGATTATACTCTAAAATACTTTTAATATTTTCGTGACAATTTACTTTCAGAATTTTCAATCCTCAAGACTTTACATCCCATTACTTTCAAAGTGATATATAAAATTTGTTATGTTAAATTTTATGTTTACTGCTTTCATAACCTACCATGAAACACACAATGATCTAAAATTACTCTTTTCATTCAAAATTAATAGTCCTAATATTTGTGATACTGAGATAAGTATAAATCAATACATAATGTGAAAAATTGATGGTATTTTGAATAAATAACTATGGTCTATGAATATGGGTATTTATAGTTTAGGGTTCTGTTAACGGATGGTTCTGTGGAAATACCCCATTAGATCTAATGAAGGGAATTGCAACCGGATTGGATTATTTCAGAGGTATCCTTAAATCCAGCAAAATAATATCATATCAACAATTCAAATTCAATCTGCATACCGTCCCTGGATACAGGATCGCACAAAGTGGACCGAACAACACGCATGCAGGATGTCAAACAAACGTTGAATCCTTTCCGCTAACCCCTACGGTACTTGACATTTTCCAACTGAAACAGCGATCTAAATAATGCTCGGAACAGCGTGCATATTAGATGAACGCAGCTCAAAAATTCATTTGCATTCGAATAACAAGGGGATGAAAAAGTGTGTGTGTGTATTTGTATGTATGCAAAAGGGGTGGCGGGATGAGGATCAGCTTAATGAGGCACCCCCTAGACACCTTAGACACTTAATCGCATGGAAAACAAAATGGCACTCTACGGAATGTGTGAGACACGCAATGGAATATTTATGGAGCGGAGTGTGTTCGGAATGAAACGGCATCGCTAATACTGGGGGGATCTCAGGCAGGTATCTCATCTCGAATTTAACCTAGAAACTTTAGGTCCCAAAGCAAAATTCTCCTGAGCTCACCAAGAAGAAATAAATGAAGCTGCGTTGAAAATCAAACGAGTTTCCATTATATAACAACGTCGACCACGAGAGGTCGTTTCTCTTAATAATAATAATAATTATTATTATTATTATTTTTTCTCCTCTCGAATCGATATATGAAAATGCGTTGCTTATATTTATATATGTTTTTACCGCTTGCGTTTCCTTTTTCCTTTCCTTCTCCGACACGCACGCATTTTAATTTGTAACCTCAAGGCCGGTAAGTATAAATGTTTCTCAAGAAAATAAATCTCAAAAAGAAACTTGTTTAAAATAAGTGAACCTTTTTAAAGCTTAAATTTCCATTACAAACTGTTTATTTAGCGCATCCAGCTTTTCAAACTTCGAGCGCGAAAATTTATAAAGATTTAGATTATAACAGTTCATACAACGTATCTACACTATTTCTCAAGTTAATTAAATAATCCACAACACTTTTGGTTTTAGTTTTGTGTCCAGTTTTTGTATTCACGCTAATAACTTACAATTAAAAAAAAAGTTAAAGTTAAATGAGCCAGGAAGTTAATGATTAAAAAAAAAATGTTTTAGGTAACGGAGGGTTAAGGAATTCGCTGAAGATAAGCTGCGATGATCGGAATCAAACGGATGGAAATTGAGTCTCGTTGGAGGAATCCCGGAAATCCCGCGGAAATGGAATCAAACATTCGAACACCAACCCCAATTGGGGCTGCACGGTTCGGGTGGAGGTGGAGGTGCCGGGGACCGACCGGAAGTCGCGAAGTTCGCGAACACTTTAACAAATCGAATTAACTGCGGGCCACGCGCGTCCCTCCAAAATACAGATTGCCAAATCAAATCGAAACTAATACAATTTAAATTGAACACGTTGAATTAGTTAAAAACAAAGTAAATTATCGGCCGGACGGGCTACAGTTTAAATAAACCGCCCGAACAAACATTGAACGCGGATAGATTTCAAGTGTTTCATGTTTTTTTTTCAAGTTTTTTATAAATCTAGCTGCAGCCAAGTTACATTTATTTAATCAACAATTAAACAATTTTATATATTTACAAATTATAATGCTTTCGATTCAGTAATACAACATGGTAAATATTTAAAAAGAAAACAATGACTAATGTGATTTTTTTCAGTTGATTCTGTTAAGGTAATAACCATAATTTTCTATTTATTTATTTGTTAAATCGGTCGTTTTCTAAATATTTAACATTGACCACTAACGAATCTCTTTTTACGTGCAACAAATTATTCCTAAACTCACGTAAAAATAAAACTAAGAGGAAACAAACCGCAACAATAAAGGAAATAAACAAAATATATATAACACACCTACACAACTTTCGTAGAATTTAATGCACGGCACGAGTAAAAAAAAAATATGGAAGTAAATGAAACAAGAGAAAATCGAAGGGAAATTCATTCCTTCATGGCAGCAAATAGGCGAAGATTGTAGTTGATTACTAATGCAAATTACTTTATGTGTAAAAATGAACGAAACTTTTAATACTTTGCAATGCACTGTCCTTCACTCACCAACATTTGTTAACTTTAGATTTGCAAGAAATAACCTTCAAGTTGGAAATCGATGCTGGTATTTTAATTATGCAACGGAGACGAAGAAAGTGCTTAATTACAAAAGGAAAAGCAATCTGTATTGAATAATTCACTTTTCGTCGGGGGGAAGGGAGGTAAACGCACTATTGACAAATTGATCGGCGTGTTTTCATTTGCATTAATATTTTAAGATCAGATTTATAAGTAATAACGTTCCCATTATTCTTAGATTTCCTTCGACGTCAACAAGGGGAAAACAGATATTTGTAGGTTTATACATGTAAATATATTTATTTCTCGATTGGCAATGAACATAATGATAATAGTAAAGTGTGTGTGTGCAATATCTGATCACGTACTTTCTTGTCATTGGTGTATTTCTCGGAAAAGTCTCATGACATTTCACTTCAACAAGAAAGTATATTTATATATCAATATTAGGGCTGATCGATCCGCTGTTTATTTATTTAGGAACACGAAAAATGCTTTAATGTCTCTAGCCTATATTTAGGGGGAAAATTAAGGCCATAGGAAAGCTACAGCCTTTCAGAATTTTGTTCAAAATTGTGAAGAAATTTCTTATACAAATACATTTATTTTTTGGATTAAAGAAAACATTTTGATATGTCTGATGAATACGCATTAAGAATGGAAGGAAATAACGATCCTTCAATCAATAACGTTTGAATACGGATTACACATTATATTTCTGTCATTCGAGCGCTCAAAATCAAGTCCAATTTGTCTTGGATCTGGGGGGCCAATGAAGAAACAAGAGCGGAGCCAGAAAGGGATGAGGAGGAAGAAGAAGAAGAAGAAAAAGAACATGAGATCTATAGAGAATGAGAGGAGGGTAGGATTGTGGGAGAGAAGTAGAAAGAGAATGCGAGTCCTATTAACTTAGTTAAGAAGTTATGGCCCGAGATGCCAGTTCTCATGTACTAAATTGTCTGGAGGAGCCGAAGGAGAAAGGGAGAAACGGCCCGATGGGAGATTACCGGCACGTAATAAATAAAAAAAACAATATTTTATTTAATCCTTGGAACGGCCGAAAGAAAACCGCTCCGAGCTTCTGACTCGTTATAAAATTTACTTATTTCCGGGTCCGTCTTGCATTCGGAAACGCACCGTTTTCAATTAACATTGTTTGATGTTCTAATTACTCCATTCTCTTTGCGATCGTTACCAGAAATTAGGTTATTATTATACACACACGCTTTCTCTATCCCCATCTCTTTGATACTCATCTCGGATAAAACCTTTACTCCTGATTTCGAACGTGGGAAAAGGTAGAAACGAATTCGTGCGTACACAGTTAATGCCAGAACCAGCAATTAATAGGACTTAATACTACATGTGTATTATTTTCTGTTACGTAAACTAAATGATTATTTAAGTAACAAACACCAAAGACTAATTAGATTTTTTTTTATAACAAAAGCCTACTGAATACAATGTTTAGATAAATACAGCAACTTCAAACGAATTATGATTCATAAACCTATTGATTACACAATGAAGAATATTACATAATTAATCGAAGCTGTGCATCAACGTACTACAGAACTCTAAAATACATGATTAATAAATCTTCTAAATTTACATACACGTAATTACATAATGAATAATTAAACAATTAATATCTATGAATTAATGTTAATTAAACTTAAATCTTTAATAGATATAAGTTTTATGTTAAGTAAAAAAAAGAATCAATGAATAAGTGTAATCACGTTATGAAATAATTATTTAATTCTAATTACTAATTAAATACAAATTGAAAATGAATAATATAATATTTATATATGCTAGTTTTCTGTTATGAAATTATATAAATAAAAGTTGATAAAATAAAAACTATTGAAAATGCAGTCCAAATCATGTTGCAAACTATATACTTTTGATAGAAAATGCAAGTGGATTGGAACTTAAACTTTCTCATCCAGCAGCATAATCTGTCAAAAATACTTATGAACTATTGCAGGAAATCTAGAATAATAGACTTTACGAAATTATACAGAAGCAGTTCTTCTTGATGGCGTCAAATCTTCTATCGGGTTGATTTGTCAATAATCTTAATATGGAATGTAGATGTCTGTAATAGGCATAACATATTACATACAACTACGTCCTTTATCAAGACCATGCGAAGAATCGGTGAAGAATCCAATGGTGAGAAAACAAAAACATCTTTAGTTAAAACAAACTTATACTTACATAATATAATCTTTTATCAATGATTTAAAGATTCAATTGCTTTTCAGGAATTCAATAAACCTTGAAAACTTTCAATGTTAAAAGAAACAATTGATAATTGGTGTACAGATGAAATACTGGAATATAGCTATATAGATATGGCAAATTACATTTGTGACGGCAGCAATTTAACGAGCGTACAGCGAATTGCTTTTGGATTGATGAAGCAATAATTAGCGAGGCTTTCCGGTGTCAGAGCTTTTTTACCTACTAAATTTGGCATCTTGATTGATCCAATTATTAAGAGTAGCATACCTTTCTTTTTTTGCACATTCTATATACACATTTCATTTGAATCCAATTAGCTTTTATTAGGATGCTACAAGGAATGCCATCTGTTAGCGTAAACATGATAACTGTAGTTCGAGCTTTCACATGCAGCGCACATTTGTATTGGTAGGGCATTGACTTTGGAAAAAATTCAAAAAAATATTCTAGATTGCATCATAATTGTTTAAAGTGATATTGCTGACTATAATCACCTTAAAAGCACCCGATTGCGTATAGGAAATCACGAGTCCGGCAATAATTCTAGATTAAATAATAAATGGAAACGATTGGGTGTCTGGCTAAAAGCTGCTGGAACCTAAGATACATCTTGCAGACCTATTCAATGCCGGCAGTGACCCTAAATAAATAATCAACTACGTTTGGTATTCAACGAATTACTCTCATCGACAGCGATCAATGCTTCATAAAAAACAATTTTTGGTAGTGCACTTTTGCATTGATTAAATGTTAACAATAATAAAAGCTTTCCATTCTCTATCATGCAACATTTTTATCTATTTTTAAAATTGCATAATAAATATATAAAGAAAAAAGCTAAAGTAATTAAAGCAGTCGCGGAAAACTCGAACACTAATTTTCTTTATTCCTCCTTCCTTGAAGACGATGAATGCTTTTGCGGGTAATTGATTTCCGTTGATGAAAAAACTAAGATGTCCTTGACTTCTGGACGCAATTGAATTCTCGGAATATGATCGATGCGATGCGATTTTCTGCACCGGGACACATTACATAATACGGAATTTAATCCGAAGTTGCGGGGGAGGCTTCTTGCGCAAAGCGTGAGCCAGTAATTACTCCGTGCTTGATATGCAAATAGCTAACGGGTAAATAATAGGTCAACCGTTTAATGAGCATCGATTATTTAAAGTAATTACATTGCATAAATGGTTGCAAAAAAAAAATACGCGCGAGGAATGCAGATTTCATATTCGTAATAGCGATAGGGATATTCGGCGACACCGGTAGCGCCATCTCTTGCGTTTTCAGTTGGTGGCGCCATCTTACGTGGCGCCATCTAGTTACGTAAGTTATATGAAGAGCACTAGAACTAATGGTAGCTTTGATGTGCTTCTCCTTCAGTAGTGGAGTTATGTGAATTAAGTATAAATAGTTATGACATGTTAAATATTCTTAATGAGATTTTAGTTTTTAGTGGAATTAATCGATGTGACAAGGTAGAGAGTTCTTTAGCGTAATGAAAGACTTTAAGTGTTAACACCTAGATGGCGCCACCAGGTTGTAAAGTTCAAAGCTTGAGCCTGATTTGAATTTTACCAGTATTTTGACCCCGACGTTATTTTTTGTGTTCGATTCCTAACCTTTCTTGTTTTTACCTGTCTTGCCGTATCTTTCCTATGTATATATTTTATAGAAGTTAGTTTAAGTTTGTTTTAATAGTTATTTTTTAGTTTCGTTAGAAGAAGTTGTTTATTTTGATTATTTGGGCTGAAGAAGGAAGTTTTGGTTTTATTGGAAGAAACTGGTTACTTTAATTATTTGGGTGGAAGAAGAAATCCGAAGAATAAGTGTTATTATGGTATTTGTGCTTTGAATGAACAGACAGTGGCTGGCTTATTGGCGGGTAATGCGGAAGCCAAATGAAGAAGGGGGAAGGAAGAGGAAGAACCAGTATTTTTTTTCTTTTCTCATGACACCATCAATCCCATAGGACCATGAATGCAAGGTCTTTTGTAGTCGCTACCATATGCAAGCAACATGGAAAATGTTATGCAAGCGAATTATCGCAGCTTCACAAAGCGCAACATGCTATTAACTGTGACCAAACCGAGTCCCTGTTAATGAGCTTTCATCCAGGGCTGTTTTTGTTTCGCAGATGATTAATTTCGTAACGCGTTTTAATTAAAAATCTTTTTAAAGTGGTTTCGTCATTCGGTGAATAGCCGATGCGAAACACTCCAAAACATGCAAGATTTGCATCAATTCCAGTCCAGTTTCTTCATTCCACAGTTTAGATTATTGCTTTTTAATACATCCTGTTTTTCATGTGAAAAAAACTGAGTATCTTCACAAATCATCCATTTTTTCAATAACTATACGCGATACAATTGTTGATTTCCTGTTTATTATTTACTTTTAAAGTTGAGAAAACTTATTTTCTCAATAACTATAACAATTATAAATTGACAATAGCTCTTTGCAATTTTCTTAATTAATATTGGGTGATGTAAACCGTTTTCTCCCATACATCCAGCTTCTTCCTGAGACCAGCCTTATGCAAATGGTTCCAAACGATTTTCTGGCTAATCTTCATGGAATAAGTGCTCGCATTTCCATGATTTTATCAACATTTTCGACAATTGGCGTGTCTCATCTTCTATGTCCATATTACCAGAACGGAAGAGTTGAAACCAACGTTTTGCTGTTAATTCTATACTGTATTGAAGTATGTAGAATAATGTTTCGAATTTTCCCTTTTTTACCTCCATTTCGGAACGCTCTAACACACAACTGGATTCACTAAACACAAAACTGTTAAAGAACTTTTTTTAAAGCGTTATGTCGCCTTTAAGTCGCAGTATAAAATGACAAAATGCAACGTATACATCATGAGATATGGATCACTAAAGCATCTAACGAAAAACGCTCAAAACTTTTGATTTATGAGTTTTTTTTTCTGTTATTGTTAATAATTCCTACTTAATCATTGTATATACATTGAAATAAATATCAGCGATTATATAATATTTAAAATAAATAGAAATTAGTTATTACTTTTTAATAGAGTTAATTTATTTTCAACTGTATTTCAATAATAAATTTTCAAAGTTTTCTATGTTATAGTAAAAATATGAATGTTTACTAAGGAAAATTTGTTTCTTGTAAATACATCCTATGAAATATTAAGATGGGTCTGATCCGCCTTAACTATTCCAGCCTATATTTATGCTTATTCTTGAAGCAGATCAAATGGTCCTCTCCTATTGCGTTTTCCAATTTACCATTCTCCGACAACGATTTGGTTTTATCTCTTTGAGTTTTCATTTGAAGTTCACTTCCGGGTTTTCGTACCTGGAATATCAAAGGGGGGAAACAAAACGCCTCAAACAAAATCGCCGGCATCAAGTGTATCGATGACTGGCCGTCTCTTTTTCGCATCTGCACTCCAACGTTCGAGGGGCTTTTTACCTTTTAAAGGTAATTAGGGTCAGGATGTGAGCTGTGCCTTCTATATGCAGGTTAGAAGTAAAGCATTCTAAAAAAATGTTTCAATTAGCGCAATTCCTGTTGACGCAGTAAGGTAAACTGTTCTCCCCGTTTTCCCGGGGCTCAGCGCTGAACAAAGGGACTTTCCCCTCACTAAATTAGTTCGTTCGAGCTACGGATCAGCCCTGCATGCCTCGAGAATCGTAATACCCTTTCGAATGGTGTGGATACATATGGCATTGGGCAAATATAAGTAATTGATTGGAACACGCATAACACATATAGGTGTCTTCAAACGAACGCTCACTTTTCAACACTCACGTGTGAATTACTTATGAGATTTCTACACTGCGCTCGTAAATTACAACTTCAATATTTTTACAAAACTCGCCTGTAAATATTTGTCAGCTTGTCCCACCCTCAATTCACGCATTTCATATGCTTTTTGTTAATAACACATTTATTTATTTTATTTTTCATTTCTTATATCAATCTAGTTATTAATTATTGAACTACAATTGATTCATTTCATTAACTTTTTAGTCTCTAAATATTATTTACAAACAATATGTAAATTATTAAATATTATTATGTCAATTATTGCAATTAATTAACAATTTTATATAAACTAGATTACGTGAATATATGGAAATATGTAATGAAAGGACGAAACATAAATCGATTGTAAATGAGAATTTTCTCAGAAAAATATATAAATTGTTTCTAAATGAAAATAAAAACATGCAGGGTATCAAATATTGGGTAAAGTAAAAAGATGACTTTAATAAGCCATATCTCACGATGTATACGTTGCATCTTGTCATTCTATACTGCTATAGTTCTATCATGGAGTATTCCAGAAAAGATTATCCAGAAAATAGGAGCCATTTGCATAAGGCTGGTTTCAAGAAGAAGTTCGATGTATGGAAAAGAACGCTCAGAACTTTTTACTTCACCTACTAATTTATTATTTCGACTAATACTTTTAATCATTATCACAATTATATTATTATAAATTTGAAATATTGGTACATAATGAATGAGTAAAAAATATTGAATTAAACTGATAAAACTATTAGAGTAGTAATTAGTAATAATTAATAGTATTTTTGTGATGTAATATGTATGGTTTGAGTGAGTCGAGTGGCCTCGATTAGTTTTGTGCTGATGCCTTCACATGGCTGAAACCAAAGCCGAATGTAATACAATTTATCGGTCTCGGAGGATGCAAAATCGACTTTGGGGCTTTCCGTAACTAAAAGCAGATTTCCAGAACA
Organism: Nicrophorus vespilloides; assembly: GCF_001412225.1. Classification (NCBI taxonomy): domain Eukaryota; kingdom Metazoa; phylum Arthropoda; class Insecta; order Coleoptera; family Silphidae; genus Nicrophorus; species Nicrophorus vespilloides. The sequence goes on along the minus strand of NW_017099869.1, from coordinate 24,081 downwards.
AATGCGATTGTTACGTTGTTTTATATCTGCCAATTTGTATTTGCATGACAATTCTACATGGGCAACAGCTATCGGCATTCATTGCATTATTTGATAGAGCGCTTTTATTGGCTTTATGTTTTGTTCAATTTACTAATGAAATGCGCCCGGATTACAAATATTTGGTATTAAAACATTTTTACGTGTAGTAGCTTTGACAAGTACCGCAACAAACCAATGGTTCGATGGATCCTGCAAATAATACTGCTGAATGGAGATCAACAAATATTTGCTGTTTGTTTCAGGTAACTGGATCAAACAATGATTCGTTTATTGTTTCGGTGTAATTATAATCACTGGATCGATGTTTGTACTGTACTTTAACAAAAAAAAATACATCACAAGAGGAGAGTTCATTTGTGGAAAATAAAAACGCTTATTACGAGAGGGTTGGAAGAACGAAGGAAAAAATAATAATATAAAAATATAAATGAGTCGGTGGAGGGGTTTTGGGAATAATTTAGTGGTTCTCCGCCCCCCACGCAGTGCTCACAAAGAAACAGTTAGTTAACCGTTCCGGGTCGGGTTAACAAAAATATAATGCGGACGAAATTCAATTAGCCCCGGCGCATCCGCCAATTCCGACTCGGAGGGTGCTCAAGTAAACAATGTGAAAAGTGGGACGTGCGGCGCGTTAATAATTCACCATCCCCGTGCGGCGTTATAAATCTCGATAAGGTGATTGGAAACGATGATGTGTAAATATACACACGTAAAAAGCTATTATCCATAGTGCGACCTCGTTCCAAAACACTCATATGCACGATTCGTCCGACACAATTGCCTTTCCATAATGATCCAAACCAAATCCAACGTTTCATTCAATCCATTCCATTAGAAACAAAATATTTTAAATCATATTTTTTTGGACATTACAATGTGATTGCGATAAATTAATTTTATCATTAATTTGATTGTTCTGAGACCACGTTTCGATTTTTATTATTTCCAATTCCGAGTTTGAAAATGTGCCCAATTTGCGATTCAGATTTGGACGAAACTCGGAATAATCATTTGGAATAGTCGCAATTTTCATACGTTTCGAATAAAATCAATTTGACGTCGGCGTCGAGGCCACTTAGGTTGTTGCGTGTTCCGCTTAAATAGTTCCACAAATTGTAATCATTCTGTAATGTCAGAGAGAGGCTACTGTGTGTTTCGGTACGTGTGTGCATGCCGTGGAAAGAGACCAAACAAATATGAGAGGACACAATTGGAGTGGAACGAAATTTCGTTTTGTTTCTATATATGTTTTTGTTTCGTCGTTGCCGTATTTCCACGTGACATTTTGGAATACAAGTTCCTCATGCGGCGGCTCCCGTCGAGGGATGACAGGAAAAATTATTTTAAAAATACGATGGGGACGAAAAGAACCCAGTAGCAGAAACAGGAATATGGAACGTAACAAATTGTATTTCATTCAGTGTACCAATATTAAATTTACTTTTTAGTCCTACATCTTAAAATTTAATAGTGTTAATATACAGGGTGATCCAATTGAACTGCAACTTGACTGAGATCTTGTCCTTTTTGGAACTTGTAAGGCTTCACTTTGAGTTTGTTTTTTAATATTCGTTGCATGGTTATTTTTTATATGTTCAATTTGAATGAATTTCTCGACAACCCCTAGAGGTAATTAAATCATAGACCACTCATATGAAAGCTGAAGATTTCACCTTTTCAACGCGCCTACATACATCTTTGTAGTTATATCGAGTCGCCTGTTATAAGCTGAAGAACATTTTTTTCTCGTTTTTTATTCAGTTTTTACAGTTTTTCGTGATTTTCTCGACAAATCCTTAAGATAGTTACATCATCGACCACTCGTATGAAAGCTGAATATTTTGTCCTTTCCAACAAGCCTACATACATCTTCGTGCTGTCATCGAGTCGCCTGCTATGAGCTGTAGAAATTTGAAAAAAAGAGAAAACTGACGTTTATTTTCAGTCTATTTTAGTTTCTCATTAATAATCTCGACAACCCCATTAAGATA
>NW_017099869.1:4749-22023 GCF_001412225.1 Nicrophorus vespilloides | reverse complement strand
GTCTTTTTAGTTTCTCATTAATATCTCTATAATCCCATAAGATAATTATATGATTGAATACTCGTTTGAAAGCTGAAAAGCTCACCTTTCCAACGAGCCTACATACATCTTTGTGTTATTATCGAGTCGCCTGATATGAGCTCTAGAAATTGAAGAAACAGAGAAACGACGTTTATTTTAGTCTTTTTAGTTTCTCATTGATATCTCGACAACCCCATAAGATAATTACATGATTGAAGACTCGTTTGAAAGCTGAAAAGCTCACCTTTCCAACGTGCCTACATACTTCTTTGTGCTGTCATCGACTCGCCTCCTATGAGCTGTAGAACGTTTTTTTCGTATTTTTTTTCAGTTTTTACAGATTTTTGTGAATTTCTCCATAACCCCTTAAGGTAAATATATCGTTGACCAATCGTATGAAAGCTGAATATTTTGTCTTTCCAACAAGCCTACATAGATCTTCGTGCTATCATCGAGTCGCCTGCTATGAGCTGTAGAAATTGAAAAAAAAAACACGTACTTAACGTTTTATACATAACAGAGAAATGACGGTTTTCTCGTTTTATTTTGAGTGTTTTCGGTTTTTCTTGAATTTCTCGACAACCCCAAAAGGTAATTAAATCATAGACCACTCGTATGAAAGCTGAAGATCTCACCTTTCCAACGCGCCTACATACATCTTTGTAGTTATATCGAGTCGCCTGTTATAAGCTGAAGAACATTTTTTTATCGTTTTTTATTCAGTTTTTACAGTTTTTCGTGATTTTCTCGACAAATCCTTAAGATAGTTACATCATCGACCAATCGTATGAAAGCTGAATATTTTGTCTTTCCAACGTGCCTACATACATCTTTGTGCTGTTATCGAGTCGCCTGATATGAGCTGTAGAAATTGAAAAAACAGAGAAACGACGTTTATTTTTGTCTTTTTAGTTTCTCATTAATATCTCGACAATCCCATAAGATAATTATATGATTGAATACTCGTTTGAAAGCTGAAAAGCTCACCTATCTAACGAGCCTACATACATCTTTGTGTTGTTATCGAGTCGCCTGATATGAGCTCTAGAAATTGAAAAAAAAAAAGTAACGACGTTTATTTTAGTCTTTTTAGTTTCTCATTGATATCTTGACAACCCCATAAGATAATTACATGATTGAAGACTCGTTTGAAAGCTCAAAAGCTCACCTTTCCAACGTGCCTACATACATCTTTGTGCTGTCATCGACTCGCCTGATATGAGCTGTAGAACGTTTTTTTCGTATTTTTTTTCAGTTTTTACAGATTTTTGTGAATTTCTCGATAACCCCTTAAGGTAAATATATCGTTGACCAATCGTATGAAAGCTGAATATTTCTTCTTTCCAACAAGCCTACAAACATCTTAGTGCTGTCATCGAGTCGTCTGTTATAAATTGTAGAAATTGAAAAAAAAATCACATACTTAACGTTTTATACGGGACAGGGACAGGGACATGACGGTTTTCTCGTTTTTTTCAGTGTTTTCGGTTTTTCGTGAATTTCTCGACAACCGTATTTGTTGCATGGTTATTTTCTTTCACTGCTTTGCGATTCCATTCAATTTGAGCCTTAACTTTCCGAACCACTTTTGCCACAGATGTAGTTTTGTTCTGACCACTAAAATAGTATTTTGTAATACCACTAGCTTCGTTTTAACATTTTATGGTTCAAGACAAAAAATTCAAGGGCTCTAACAATAGCCACTTTTGGTTTTCGGCTCAAATATAGGGCTATTACACTATTACGTTTGAAATCCATCACGGATAATTTTTTTCCAAAAATAATGACATGCATTTGTTTTCGCAATTGGGCCACCCCGTAAAAAGATAAGCTTTGAGTAAAAAATTGTATCATAGTGTGTACTCTCCTATAATGATCCAAAATATTTTTTTTGTATTAAGAAATGTATTTATTCTGCACATAAATGCGGCTAATAATTGTAATCCTTCGCACGAATCCTTCAGACTTCTTTTCCTCGCAAGCAACATAAATGTATTATTGCGTGTTTTATTTCGGTTTCGGCGCGAATTTCTCTGATACCTTACCACCCCTGTCACTCATCCCTCTTTCAATTTATTATTAGCCCCTTCAAAACTAGCGAACCTCCATCGTCCCTGAAAACCACCCACGGCGCAGACTGAATCAAAACAGATGCAATCTACAAACTGATTTAAAAAATAATAACAATAACAACGCATGACGTAAGTCGAGCAAACAGGCGATTGACCTAACTCCATTTATTTTATATTTATAGGTATTCCACGACTTACGAACTTCCGGACTTACGAACAAAATTCTAAAAATTGATAATTTCTTTTGTCGTTTTTTATGAAATAATTGTAATGTCTACAAATTCGACTTACGAACAACCCTTTGAAACGGAACTAGTTCGTAAGTAGGGGCATACCTATATATATATATTATTTTGGTTTCTTGTCGCTCCTCGTTTTGCTTTGTTTATCTCCCATTTAATATTCATGGGGTGCAATGAAAAATTTAAAACCTGTTGACGCTGCCGGGAAATCCAATTTGCCAGTAAACTAATTAAATGATGGTTACGGAAAGAGGCAAATTGGAAACAAAACACAAATCAACGCCGACGTTACGTAATTCGCTTACCGTGCGTACACGTGTCTATGCGCGCAAATAAATACACATTATGTAACGCGTAACAAAATGGCGGTAATCAAAATCTCATTTGAGTTTTGGAGCCCGCACCCTTAGGGTATCGATAAAACAATTCCAAAGAGGAAACTTATTTTCAAGTAATGGCTTTCCTACTTCCACTCCGTCGGTATGTATATATATATAAACGTATATATTTATATATGTTTACGCTTATTTCATGTTGTTGGCTATCGTTTTCTTTGTTCTTTCTTTACTTATGCAATGCAAAACAATTTACAAGAACTTTATCAACTCCTTGCGCATATCGAACTATTGCCCTTCTGATATTAATAAACTGCAGAATGTTTGTTTGATTTTTGTTTGTCACAAGCAATTGAAAATATTTAACTAGTTTCAAAGTACGTCAAGCATTCACATACATTTAGGTTTATTTTTCGATCAGGATTTGTTTTATATAACTTCTAAATCACGTCCACATAATGTAAATATAATTTCCAAATACATTGATTTGATAATAAGGATATTTTTTAGTTATGGCAATATCTATAACAGTTTATTTTTATTTATTATAAAACAGAAGTTGTATTATAAATCGCACGTGCTCTTTCTCAACATTGCGTAAGGTACAAACGTTGAGCATTAAACGCCCTTTCTGAACTAATAAAAGTCCAAATTTTCTATATCAATGCTTGTTTGTGTTTTGTATACAAGTTTATGATTTACGTACACTATTATAGGCGATAAATATTTATAGCGAGGGAAAATGCGAAGGCCGTGCCCGTCTCTGTGTGTGTTTTGAATGGCGAAAATACGCCTAGATTAATAATATTTTCCGAGCTTTTAGATTTTTATGGGAGCTTTTCGTCGCCTGCGGGCGTTAAAATTATATGAAGACTGCTATTCCATGCAGCTCATCCCGGAAAACGGAAGCTCCGGATTTGCGCATCCGAATTATCGCACCTACATCGTTAGCTTGCTCTCAGTAATTTAAATTAAAGAACATGCATTTATTTATTACGCACTAGCGCAATCCTCTGTGATTTTTTTTTCTTTTATAATGAATTTTTCCCGTTTTTTTCAACCACAACTTGCGAAAGGTTTATACTTATTCTGAAGTTAATAAACTTGCGCTTTATTTTACAACCACTTTATTTGAGTTAGATTAACCTACAATTGAATTTGGTGCTATAAATATTTATAATTTGTTTGGACTTTATGAAAAAGTTGTAACTATTTGACCCAAATTTTCATTGATAAATTAGGTCTTCAAATGGTCGGGTCTGAAAGTTTACGAGTTGTAATAGTGATTGATTCGGGAAGGACCGTTGTGTGCGAATCCGATGGGAGCAAAGCACAATTGCAGACTGCCGTGTTCCCTTAGGGGGACAGCAACCGTTGTCAATTCGCGTCGTATGAGTGTGTATCCATGTACATGTGCAACGGCAGTCTGGAGGCAGTCGAAATTTGTGTTGCAAATGCGTCGACCATCATTAATTAAAACTAACGAAATCAAACAATTGTTGCATAACTTTAAATTTACCTGTCGAATTTAATTATTTGATTGTGATTAAAATGAAATGAAAGTTTTAACAAAACATTAAGGTTAATTTGAACGTGTTCCATATTCGACGACATTGAGGCAAATGTAAACAAGAATAAATATTTATTGTCGATGATGGAACGTGACTGATCCAGCGTACGACTAGCTTAAATACCGGACGTTGAAACATCGATACAACAAAATATCCCATAATATTATATCACTTCTCTCAATTTATAATATAATACAGTAAAACCTGTTTTTGATTTTGTCCCTAAATCGCACAAAAAAAACATACATACATCTTTGTGCTGTCATCGACTAGCCTGCTATGAGCTTTAGAAATTTAAAAAAAAAACACATTCTTAACGTTTTATACAATTTCTCGACAACCCCTAAAGGTAATTTCATCATCGACCACTCTTATGAAAGCTGAATATCTCACCTTTCCAACGCGCCTACATACATCTTTATAGTTTCATCGAGTCGCCTGTTATAAGCTGAAGAACATTTCTTTCTCGTTTTGTATGCAGTTTTTACAGTTTTTCGTGATTTTCTCGACTAATCCTTAAGATAGTTACATCATCGAGCACTCGTATGAAAGCTGAATATTTTGCCTTTCCAACGAGCCAACCTACATCTTCGTATTGTCGTTGAGTCGTTTGGTATGAGCTGTAGAAATTGAAAAAAAACATATACTTAACGTCTTATACATAACAGAGAAATGACGGTTTTATCGTTTTTTTTTTCAGTGTTTTCGGTTATTTTTTTTTTCAGTTTTTACAGTTTTTCGTGAATTTTTCGACAACCTTTTAAGATAATTACGTCATCGACCACTCGTATGAAATCTGAATATTTCTCCTTTCCAACATCTTTGTGCACTTAAACTAATTAGAATGATTAAGTTTAAAGTTAATGTAAGCAGGAGATGGAATGAGGTAGCTTTGTAGGAAATGTAATTAAATTATAGATGGTGGACAGGAAACGAATAAAGGGACGACGCGAACAGTGTTTATGGGTAAATAGGGAATGGGTTTTCATATTTGATGGGCGACCCCGTCCGGTCGACTCAGAAAGTTGTTAATAATACGTTGCATGCGAATTGAAACGATTAATTCCATAGAACAGGGCCTTCCAATTTGCCACATAATATTGTCTGCTTTATGGGCAACGCCGGATCTCGTTAAAATTTAATTGGCCTAAACGCTGGCCAAGCTATTTCACTTCGAAATGATTGATTCATGCAAAACCCACGAAATATCCGATCTTCAAATCTTTTTTTTTTTCTTTCTTCCCTCTTAAATCAACCCCAATTATCGTATCAAGATGTTATTAGGGTCTCTTATGTCTCTCGATTTAATGGTCTATTGATTTCTATTATAAATTCAGATTTATTTCAAATTTTCACATTCATATTTGTTTTCAAACATATTATTTGCTAAAACTTATTAAACTTTTTATTCCATTTTCAAATGTTGTCTGTTCGGTAAAATAAATATTTCCAACAGACAAATCACTTTCACATTATTTATATTCCATTATTCACGAGAGAAATCCCATTTTGCGCACATAAAATCCAACTACTTTCTCATAATATTATTTTAATAATAAAATTTCAACCTTCTTCTGCATTTTTCTACATTTATTTATCATTTTCTATTTTTTTTACCTTCACACATTATGACTTGTTTAATATTTTAACAGAAATTTTAGGACTATCAATGGGTGGTCTAAATAGTATGAATCCGGTTGAATTACGTAATTACTTTACGTAGTTATTGTATTTTCAGCGACATCACTTTTTACAGCTCTTAAAGACGAAAGGAGCTATTATTGAGCTCGCTGTAAAGGTGAGATTTTCAGCTATATATTTCATAACTATTGTATTTTATATGTTGAATAACAACTGCGAGAGGACTAAGTAAACTTGGTCATCCCAATAATCCTTTACACAATCCTTCAAATTCACTCCGGTATAGGAGGTAAAAGCTATGGCCTCTCCTATTCCAAGGATAGTGAAGAGTTTTCTCTTAATGCATAGCGAATCTACGATTGCTGAAGTCAATCCTTGATGAAATCAATAGATTTGTTTAAATTTATACACAAAAAATATATAAATACGAATAAAAAAATAGGACTTTCCGCCCATTATAATATATTATTTTACTTTAATAATATAAAATTTATTCAAATAATTTAATAAAAAACAATTGTTGTTTTAAGCAAATGAAATCAGTAATCCTTTATTTACATTGCAACGCAAATTGCGATTGAATAATTTACGCTCGATTTTTGGCACTGGAAAGTTTTCAATGTAACCTTTAAACACATACTAAAATAATCACTATTTTTTTTTCTTTTAAATTTCTATGTATTCACTTGTCACATTATTTATTGGGTACGATTGATTTCAGGATCGAGTCTTTTAATAAAAAAAAAACATACAAATAAATGTGGGTGTTTCGTTCGAAAATGGGGGTATTAAATATTAAAGTGTACCGTTGTAATTATGTCGGTAAATTGGAAACGGCGTGCGATCGAGTCAAGATAATGCGGATTATACTGTCGTTGATTTCGTTTTACATCGCATGCGGATTGAAACCATAAATTTTACAGAACGATCCCTATTTGCTATTAAATATTATCGACTTATTGCAGGGTGCAGGACCGTATTTGTAACTGAAACCCCACTGTTACAAATTAATTAATATAACTAATTAAACACCATTGCGTAATCAATAAACCAATACTTTGAACTATTTTATTGATTTACAGAAAGTTTTCATTACATATTGACATCCATTTAGTGATAATAAATGAAATTGTAGTAATTCATATTCGTATTTGAAAAATAAAATACAGTGCAAATTAATTAACGAATATATTACAATTACATAATACCATTGCCTAAGAGTATTAATCCAAATAACGTAAGTACATTGCGAACAGCACAATAATACTGTATGCTTAATGACTAATGACCGACACGTTCCACTCCGTGACTGCATTAGAATATTAAATTGTATACATAGACATAAGCTTGTAAACCGACGTAACGTTTCAGTTTTCGCTCCGAATTTCATCTTTTTCTTAAATAAAGAAAGCTTAAATCAACTACAAAAGGTAATTTAATACTTTTGCAACCTTCAATCAAACGCAATATTTAATTAATTTATTTAAAATCGTATTTATGAAATTAATTCATAGTTTACTTGTTTTTCAGCAATTGATCTGTCCTTTAGTTATTAGTTATTTGTTGAATCTCAATGGTAGATCCAGTGGCTTGTGTCTTCAGTCGTTGTGTTGATAGGCTATTGTCCAGATTGTCTGTCTAGTCTATTTAGGTATCGGCTACTGTTTTTCATAATTGTTTCCTCTACTGTTTCCATTTGAAGGTCCTCATGAATTCTCCTGTTTGTAATATACCATGGAGCACCAATGCTGCTGACTCCTCTTAGCTGTAATTACTTTATAGATTAGCAACTTGTTTTCTTTCAAAATTGGCGAGTCGTAATAGCCAGTAGAGTTTCCTGAAATTAATTTCGAGTTGTTCTCTTTTTGCTTGGATGTGATCCTTCCAGGTCAATCTTATATCTTCTATGTTTACCGAGATATTTGACTCTTTAGGCGCCGTTAAGAGTCACTGTTGGACATACTTTAGTATTAACTTTAATTTAATATTTTAATACTTTTATTGTTGTCGAATAATAAAATTTGGCTTAAAAAAATGAATGCTTTTGTATGTACCGAATAGTAGGAAATGCGGCTAACTACGGCACTGATTCCATTCGCTGCGTCATCCGACTAAGTAATCCGATTTAATCCATCTTTTTATGGGCTCTGTAAATTATTCATACATTTTCCGCAAAAAGCTGAAATTAATAAAGTCGCCTAAATCTTCCTGCCTTGCATTTCCCGTATATCCGTCATCAATACTCCATTGTATCGCTATAATACGATTTTGTTTCATCGCGCTTTTGTTCCTGTTTTCTCATCAAGTATATTTTCGTGTTTTTTTTTTGTTTTTGATCGATAGATTTTGTTGTTTTTTTTTGTGAATTTCGTCTCGCCCACGTCTTACGTCGCTGATATCGATTTGCAATTAATCGTGTGGAACAATGAAAATCGAATTAGCTGTCCGGACTGGATGAATGTAATGCTGGAACATTTGCAAGTAAAAGCAAACACTAGGGGGTGGCGAAACGAAAATATAAAAGAAATGTAAAAAAAAAAAAACGTTGTAACAAACAAACAAACGGATGAACGTAAACAATGTTTCGTATTGGCGGCTATTTGAGTTGAAAGGTGTTCTGGCAAGGTGAAATATGTGTTTATATAAAATTTGCTGCTGCTGCTGCTGCGAGTTACCGATTTGAGACGGGAAATATTTGCGTTCGCCGATGGGGGGAATTGTGTTCGGAGAATGGTTAAGACACAGTGGGGGTGGATTGAAGTCACCCCTTTCGGAATAGTTCGTAGCATTGTATCATGGGACTATATTTAAAACACATCTATATACACCTTACTTACGTACAAAATAATATTGGGTGAAGTAAAACGTTTTGAGAGTTGTATACGTTGCATCTTGTCTATACTACGACTTAAAAATGCTTTAAAAAAAGTTCTTTGACAGTTTTTTGTTTAGTGAATCTAGTTGTGTGTTAAAGCGTTCCAAAATGGAGGTAAAAAAGAGAAAATTCTATACATTATTCATTACCAAAATTGTGTTGTTTATGGGCCCACTACATTATACAACAGCAAAATGTTGGTTCCAACGCTTACGTTCTGGTAATATGGACGTCGAAGATGAGACACGCCAATTGTCAAAAATGTTGATAAAATCATGGAAATGCGAGCACTAATTCTATTGCCCAGGAACTGAAGAATAGCCTTCTTGGAACTTTGGAGATGCTCGAGTGTAGGGTTTATTTGTGATAAATCATGGTTAGTTATCAAAAAATCAAACATTTCTAAAATATTTCTAAGAATAATGAAAAAAAATATGATTTATTAAATTGAAAAAAAGTGAGCGAATATTCAAATGAAAATTTTAAAAAATATTTGACAAGATGAAAAAGTAATATCTATTTGGATTAATTTTCCAAATAAAAATAAAGACAAGATCAGCCAAAAATCATAATGCAAATAGAATGAAAGACTCATACTTATTATTATTGAAATATATATTATATTGAAATATATAAATATATATTATTATATGAAATACAATTGAAAAGCACGATATCATTGAATAGGGAATCGGAAACTTGTGGCTCTTTGAACAACTAATTGCGGCTCAGTTTCTTATTAAATATTCATATTTCATATTCATAATATAAGGCTGATCAAGAAGAAGCTCGATGTATGAGACAAAACGCTCAGAATTTATTTATTTCACCCTATATCATTTTTTTTATTATATATATCGACTTTTTGATTTACGCAAAGTTTACTTTTATTTGTACATATTATTTTTGCTATGATAAACTATTTTTGCCTTACAAAACGTTAGTACAAGCCTTTCAATACATTTAAAAAAAAAAAAATAAACAATTGATATTTCGACTGAAATTTTTCATATTTTAAAACATGAAAATATATTAAATTGTATATGTATTTATGTATGTAATACATTTATTTTTATTAAATTGTAGTTATTAATTCAGCCTTGGCGTGGTTCGTACAATTTCTCCAGTTGAGCGAACATGTAAATATCGAGTGTAATCGGAGCTTTGCAATAAAAGTCGAGGATGGGAAATATCAAGTTGCATGCAATAACATCAACCAAATTAGGTTAAGTTTCGGTGGAAATTTGAATGAAATCAATAACAATTCGTTGAAGACACAGTACAATATCATTTTCTACGAAATATTAAAATGCTAATTTACACGAAACAATATTTTTACATAGAACATTTGAAGAATACAAATATTATATAAATTAAGAAATTAAATGGATCTTTTTTTATTGTTACAGAAACACCACTTCTGTTTCAGTATATTCAGCGGCGCTTTTCTGTTTGCTTTCAGTTTTAATAAAAGAAATTTCTGTTAGCGGTGATGTATAGAGAAAATAATGTATAATAATAGGTGTGGGATATTGATTGCTTCACGCTCCATATGTTCAACCATCGTGCGGCAGCGAAATTGCCCCCACGGAATCGACAGGGCTCACCTTTTGTTTGAGCCCTGTCGACGTTCCAAACGGCGAACATCGAAAAAAAAAATAATACATTGAAACATGTATATAACATTCGCACACAATTTTAGAGAAGAGAAATAAAAAAGTAGAGGAAAGACAAGGATTGAAACGATTGCCGACTAATCCGAGTACGAAAATCCCTCGGGGTTGAAGAAAAATATATATCGGAGGAGTTAAACGGGGCAATTATTAGTCGTTCAGAAAGACATTGCGGATCGTTTGAAGCGACTGCTGTTCCGCTATCTGCAGGATGAAGAGGACGCAGCCCTCGCAGGTGCGATTATGCAATCCGCCGTTGATTAGGGCTAATTATCGGGGGCTTCGCAAAATAACGCGCGTGGGATTAGTTTAGTTGGAAATCCCGGCTCTCTGCAGCTAATTGAAATGCTTTCCCGATAAATACGCTGCTGCCGTGCGGCGGCTGTAATTCATCTAATGATCAGCTAATGACAATCCGGAATGTAATATGACCGGAAAATCGGAGCCGATCGCTTTCGAACGTCACGGTCCGCGGCTAATGTCCAATTAAAATTTCACCTGATGCAGGAGTCCATGATTTGCGGCCAGAGACATCAGCATCGAATTACCGTAATTTTTGTTTCGCTTTTCATGATGAATCACTTAAGTTTGTTTGCGAGACGATCGAATTTCACACGAAACGCACATCACTTACAGCAAACCAATCGATTTATTATGCAACATATTATGAAACACTCGAGCGCTTTCGGTTATGCCAGCGAATTATGCTGCATTACTTTTCAGACACATTTACAAATTGAACGTATTTTATTTCGTCTGCAACGATAATAATTACATCATATTTGCAATTTTATTTCATTACTAAAAGAAAATAGAAGCAATTAATTATTAATTAAATTTAATTGGATTAGTTATTGAAGGAAAAAAAAATGTTTAGTATACAAAAGTCATGTGGATTGAATTTCATTCTGCTGGCAATATCCGAGTTCAAGTTGTTAGTAAACATCGTTCACGAGGAGCGAATGCAAATGCGTTGCACTTACGACTTACATAATTAGTAAATATTGAATGCAGCTCAAAGTTGCATTCATTCAAGTGTCGTTCATCGTGCATTTGATTTTAACAAAAAGGATGCAGCATAAAAATAAACGTGATAAGTAAATAAAACAGAAGAAAAAGGAAATGAAAGAGCAAACAATGCTGACGTAAATGCAAGTTAAGCAAACTTCGTCGGTTTTACGCTTTTACTGGTGCAAGTTTTCGTCGTCGATTTTCGAGGTGAGGTTTGCGACCTGAAAGATTTATTTTTCAGCTTAGCATACACATACACGGCTGTTCATATGATCTGCAGAATTTATACCTGCTTGAGGCAACGAAAAGTTTAATGCGTCCGCCGAATTGAATCACGTATTATCCATTAACCGTCCGTATAAATCGTTCCGCTAATGCAAGCACTAAATTCCAATTCGAACGCGTACACAGCCCATCCCAGGATAATGAACGTGTCATTGCGAAAGCAAAAAGCTGGAGTCGCAGATCGTTTCTGCAACTTTAACGCACGATCTTGCAACTTTTCCTGCTGTCACAGGAACTTTATATGTCGAAGAGCATTTCCGGTGCGGCGTGTCACTTCACAACTTAATACGACCTGCATGAAAATACCTGAGAACTAACTGTCCCATATCTTACATCTTTCATTTATTTCTTTTATTTTTTATATCAGTATAAGTCATTCATATAACACGTTAACCCACTAATTGCAATTGCAATTGTTTCTTAATTACTAATATTAACTTTTTTTTTATAATTTTCAAAAATTACAAATGCGATTATAATATGCATTTATGAACAAACTATTATATTACAAACGATTTTACTACAATAGAAGCACTTATATGTAACATACAATTGCTATACATAAATAATATATTAAATTTATTTTTTGTAATGCTTTCATTCTAGTAATATTGTTGTTCAAGTAATATCACTGTATCTCGACTTTATTACTTGTAAATAATATATGAAAGGATTATTGATCATGTTTTTAAAAGTAAACAAATAAAATTAGTAATTTAAAAATATTTATATACGATATAATCAGAGAGAAAATCTTAAAAGAATTACCAAGGAAGGGGATATTTTTTTTGACAATTATCCTAAGAACTGGACACTTTCCCTCTCAATGGTAATTAGCTAAAATAATCCTAATACCCAAACCAGAAAAGGCATCTGAATACATAAAATCTTATAAACCTATAATATCAAAATTGTTTGATAAATTATTAATGAATAGGCACAAAATATGTTTTTATTATAGAACAGTCGTGAATAAAAAGGACGATTAAAAAAATAAAATTATAAATGGTACTAAATTTAATTTAATGAAAAAATATAGAGAAAACGCCAAAAACCCACAATGTTCAAAGATTTTATTTGTTTGCGGTTTTTCTGTTATTTCAGTTAATTAAATTTACAATGTAAATTAAGTTTGCAGCAGAAGTTATTTTTTTTATATAAAAATTTTCGAGCTGTTTGCTACATTTTATATTTATTAGCATGTGTGTTTCCACTGAACGAATATTATTGTACTTGTGTAGATTATTGGACTTTGGAGTTTTGTAAGGGTTCTATTAATTTTCGTTGACGGGGATGTAATTGAATTGAATGAAATTGGAATAAAACGAGGCTACGTTCCTTTGTTGGCCTGCAATTGCCCGCAATCGAAATGTAAGTGGATCCGAGCATTATCAATCAATTGCAGGTAACTAATGTGGACGTAGGTTATGAAACATCATTTTTCTTCGAAGCGTTCGGACACAAATTACACGACGGCCGTAAATTCTTATTGCTTTATGTGTCGTACAGGAATGAACACACAATCTACGCGTGTTTTGTTTTTCATTTATAGATTTTTATTATTGGTTTACCTATATTTTGTTTGTTTGTTTCATCGACGTTCTTTACCCAAGTATTATTTGCGCGCAATACTCGCGCGGGGATTTGATTCGAGCTGTCGCGGCAATTTATCATTTGCACCAAACAATAACTTTGTTACAACGAATGGAAGTAATATTAACGGTAAAAATATCCTTGCAACGATTGAAACGACTGAACATTTTAAAGCTACGGTTGATCGATGAAAACCGGTTACGTGCTACGGTTACCGGTTTTTCGCGGCTTCGATTGATTTCAGTTGTTTCACAGTCGGCTTGAATGGGTTTCATAAATTACACGTGAATTAACTTTCGACTGGATTTAATCTCGTGCCCGGTGTTGTGAGAGGTGATGCGCTCACGCACCAATAGTGCGCCAATTTCAAAGTGTTTTCGAAACCTTTGCCCAATTACACACACGCTCGTCCTGCAGCCCTTGCCCGCAAATCGATACAAATGCTGCTGATCCTACGTTCTTTTTTTATAGCACCATCGATGCCCTCGCTTTCAAATCTCCCGCGCAAAACCGACCCACATTTGCAATTCCATTTCAATAAAACTCAAATCATTAAATTATCCAAATAACTTAATATTATTTACACAATTCACCAAAAATATATGTCAATATCAATTATGTACGAGTTTTCATATCATATACACGTCTTCTATTAGTCTGATATAAATTCGTTGAAAGACTAGAAAGTTGATGAAATCCACTTTCAATAATGTGTCCTTCAGGAGAAAGGTAATGTTTAAATGCATATCAAATAGTTTGATATTAGAATATAAATTTCTTTACCTACTCTCATGAAACTTGTCAGATATATTTTTTTGTCTTAAATACTGGTCTAATAAAATAACTTATCAAGTTATGAATTTGTAACTCCATTATCTGTCACAAAGGTAAATTGCGTCAATGATCAAAGGAATACAATTTAATTAATTAAGTATTGATAGAAGTTTTGTATCTTTACGATTCCGACAAGTATTTTCAATATGTTTGTTGTATTTTCAATGCATTGCAATTAATAATTTTCAACGACATATGAAAAATACAAGCACTCTGCGAACTAAATAAAGAAAGGCATTGTGTTTGTTGAGAGTTTCACAAAGGACCTATTCTTCTTCAAGGACACGTAAAGGAAATCGAAACCCATTCCGCTACTCCGCATACATGCACCGACGATACCGAATCAATTTTTCATGCTTTGATAATTGGGTGAAAAGAGAATAGAAAACTGAAAAATAAAAATACAACACCGACAATTGACAGCAAAATGTATCTTTTATTATTGAGCCACTAAATAAGTTAGTTTCCATCAGTACATTCTGACAAGGGAGAGTCCACGTCAGTAGCAGATGTGAAAAGAAATATGTAAATTTAAATAGAAAAAAAATGATAATGGACTAGTGAAAATTGATGTGTATACGATTATGGACTTCAATTTTGTGCAATCTTTATCCGCCTCCTGTCCGGTTTGCATGGATCGGCGCCGGATGATCTAATTTTATCATCATTGATATCTGGATGGACATGGGAATCCAATTTCCTGAACGGTCTCCTTCACGAATACAAGTTTCAATTCAAATCCGATTGTACGAACGTATTGGATTTTATTCGAGCTCCTCCACTTATTAGCAACAAATGCAACTGCTTGTTTCTTCGTCCCACGTTACCATCCTCAACCAACCTCTTTTTTTTCTATGTGTGTGTGTGTAATCCGTCCTTTCGACTCTAATGATGCGACCGACCCGTCCTTTTGTGCCTCCTGGAAAAAGCCTTTCCGAAGGACCGTTCACCCTCATCGGTTCCATTTGTCGGTGCCCGAAGTGCTATTGTCTTCTCGCATTAAACGCAGGACAATGACTCACTGCACTAAGGACTGATGCATAACTCGTACTTTGCTCATCGGCAACTTCAATAAACAAAACAACAACAAAATAGGAGAGGTTGTCCCGAGAGGTGGATTGCATTTGTTCCGAACGTATAAATATTTCAGAAGCGAGCGTAGAGTTTAAAGGCGATAGGTGGTTACATAACTTTGACAAGGTTCTGAATAAGTCAGCCATTTCGCAGAGCAGTTTGCAATTTAATTAACACTCGAAGTTGGATTAAAACCGTCCGCATCAAATATGCATTTGACGTTATGCAATGCTTTAGGCCGTGTATCCGATTAATTAGTTAAAAAGCAACAATCGCGTACGGGCAAATGATCCGATTGATGCATAATCGGCTGTAGCAAGTGCGCTAATTAATTGTAATGGTTATAATCCGATCGAGTACAAACAGCTCCGCATAATTCGAGATCAAACGGTGCGACATTTTTTTCCCCCCTTTAATTTTACGTTTCAATTGAGGCATTAAATTTATTTGCATTTTCCCGCAATTAGAATCATTATGGATTATTGCATAACAGTTTTGCGGTTGCGAACCTTTGAATTGTTCGCAGCAAAACTCATAAGGAACTGAAATAAACTTCAGGTTTCTCATCTAGTTTCAGAACGAAAACACTATACATTTAAAACTTTTTAATTATTATTATTCATAATTCTATGTAATGCAACAATATATAAATAAAAGTCATGAATTTGATGAAAAACGATCGACGAGACACTTATGTAATCTATTATGATCATTACCTAACGTAATAAATCGAATAAGTAATAGACCGTAAAAAGGAAAGAGTTCGCCAATAAATGAATGCAATTCACGTAGATTGAAACGTTTTAGTTTTCTTTTAGTAGTATCGCAACCATCGATTCGTCGATTCGTTTGGCCAAGGGACAAAAAAAAATAAGTTATCCAGGACTGCAGTCGAACAAATCCGCATGATAATTACGTCGGTCGCCGAACCAAAAGGGCGGTCTTATTTTATAATTTAATAATCAACGAATCGTCTGTGTGAATCAGGACACGCCGATATTAATCACGTTCCAGGTTTCACAGATCGATAGCAGTCTGAAAACAATCTGCAGGATAACAGCAAAAATAAATTTGTCGAATGATGAGCAAAAGGCTCGGAGGGTTATAAAAATATATATGTGGAAAAGAAAAAATGGAAGAGGTAATATGCATACATTATATTATTGATTCGGGGCGGTAAATATGCCAGGTCGGAGATGTATGCGGTGGTGTCTGTGTATTTGAGGGAGGTCTAAAAATAAACGAAGGCAAAGGTCCTTACTGTTGGGGTGGAGAATTAGCTTGCGGTCTAAAGGGCACAACGACAATGCCTGCATTGGCGGTTTGATGCGCCTCCGAAACGGTGCGTGAAAAACGCGCCGCAATCAAGGATAACTGAATAAAATGTGGAGAAGTTGAAAAGGAACCGGAAATAAAGGGTGGAGACACGAGACTGTATATACATGTATACAGGGAGTCTTCAAAACATCGAACTTTTATTAAATAGATTTTTTTAAATAATCAATAAAATATATTTAACTTTGAAAATTTGCAAACACTATAACAACTAAGACTATAAGTACGTATGATAACATATACATGGAGTCTCTACCGAAAAATCCATATTACTTTTAGTACCAACCTGTCAAAATTTCATGACTATCTGATGTATAGTTCACAAGTTACAATACAAATAATTTTTGATGAAAAAAAAAACCGTTGAAGCAAAGCAATGGCTTGATAAGTGTTATGGGAACTCTTCTCCATCGATACAAATGATGGTGAAGGCTCTAGTCGCCCAAATTCGGTAATTGTTGCATAAAACATAAAAAAGATTAGTCGTACAAGAAAGGTATCGAAATGTTAGAAAATCGTTGGTATGAATGTGTCACTTTTGAAGAAGACTATGTTCATGAATAAATTGCCCAAAAGTTGTTGTTTTTTTGGTTATCCTATGAATTGATTGAGTCTAGAGCATAATCATTAAATATTATACACATCAAAATTATTTTTAGGAAATAAAGGAAGCAGGAACTTTAAACGATATTTCAACAAAAACATCGAATAA
>NW_017099869.1:0-4742 GCF_001412225.1 Nicrophorus vespilloides | reverse complement strand
ATATGTGTGTGTGTATAGAGCTTAGTGATTTATGCTCTTCGTGGGGCTCCGAGACCTTGGAGTCATTAAGAGAGATCCCTCGGCCGCATAAGTAAATAGTTTGTTTAGCCGCTCCTGCTGTGTTGCAGCAGAATACACAAAATGTATACATTTATGTGTGTTTATTTGTGTGAATGTGTCTGTGTGTATCCGTATACACACGTATTTCTGTGTACGTTTGTACTCTTAACTCCCCGTGCGTGCTTTTGTCTTTCGCGACTCCTCACGGATTCGTACATGTACTAAGCCCTTGCTAATTACCAGCCCTTTTTATATTAACGAAAAAAGAATACACGTCAGAATATGCTCGCAACAGCAACAGGAACAACAACTACAACAACTCTATATACATGTAGAAACCGGATAAACACTAATGGGGGGATTGCTGAATAAAAAATTACAACGGGATTGCTAATTGCTTCCTTCTTTTTATTTTTTGTTTCAGTATTTCACAAAATCGTATTTACGCAACAAAACTTTTCTAATTATTTTATAACATTATCATTTTAATATGTATACCATTCAAATTGTTGAATTATCATTAATAGCAGTGAATTATGTACACTCGGTCCTCTTTTTATACGTACTTTTTTTATGCGGTTTTTATTTCAAAAAGCATTTTTTTTAAATAACTATTTTAGGCCATTTTGACACGTTTTGACACAAATTGTTAACGTTTTTATAAAATTATTATTTATTTATTAATTATTAATTTATATTAATTATTAACATTTTAGAAAGAATTTAGTAAGACTAATTATTTTTCTGAAATTTAATAAACCTTTTTTATGCGATTTTCGGTATATTGTAACTCATTGATTTAGTTTTATGCAGTTTTAAAAAATTATGGAACGTATCCTTTATTTTCATACGTGTCCTTTTTTGTGCGATTTATTTTTATGCGTTTTCTTTCCACAGGAAAATCTACCGCATAAAAAGAGAACCAAGTGTACTTTCAATTTGAAAATTTCTCCATATATATTTCGTAAATCTTTGTCGTATTTTTTTATGCGGTACAAAGTTATTTGTTATATGTAAGAATTTATTAAAATTTCGAGTATTTTTTTTTGTGCGATTTCTTTTATGCGGTCTACCGCATAAAAAAGCATTTACTGTATAAAAATATAGAGAACATAATTGAAAATAATATATGAAATTATCGAAATCATTATTGAATATTAATTAATAATAATTGTTTTGTTTCCAAATTAATATTCACTATTGTGTTAATATTGCTTAACACTTGACGTAATCCACTTCCATGAAATAAATAACTCGTCTATAGTTTGAAATCGGTGTTTGCTGTTCGCTGTTACTAGATGACAAAAACTGGATTGCTTTAAAGGGGATCATTTGCGTGGAATAAACAAAACGCCGTGCGGCGATTGTTTCGTACATGCATTGTCTTGTCGAAATTGTTTACAAGGGAGGGTTGTGTTTTCGTTTAGTGACAGGTCGATATCGGGGCAACAACGGCCATCTGCACAATGCGAGATTGATCCCTAAAATAAAAATTTAACAATGCAAAATTTTGTTACGTGAATAGAGCAAAAACTGTCGAAGCTCTCATTTGTTGCGTAACGAATTTACTAGCGTCCCATAACAAAATGAACTGAAATTGAAAATTCGAATCAAAGTTTAAAATCATAATGGCGACAAACAATTTCATTTAATTTGGCGAAGCGCAAAAGCCCAACAATTGTTGTTATTTTTGCCGTTTAACGCAAACAACAACAACAACATCAATATTGGTAATAACGCGAGGTTTCATTATGCAACCATTTCAGATTTCGGTTT
Source organism: Nicrophorus vespilloides (assembly GCF_001412225.1). NCBI lineage: Eukaryota > Metazoa > Arthropoda > Insecta > Coleoptera > Silphidae > Nicrophorus > Nicrophorus vespilloides. The sequence continues at coordinate 2,906 of NW_017099869.1, read as the reverse complement.
TCATTTATTAATCCTAATGGATGAAATAAAATCGTGACAACAACGAAATGAATATATTGTAATGATAATCGGTTTTTAATCCTTGAAGCAATTGAATTCGGAAGTGGCTAATTACACGGCGAAGTTTATTAAAAATGAATTAACAAAAATATACATTTTATATGAGTCTATATCGCAAGCCCGACAACCAAAATACCGTCTATTGAAATCCCGACGTTCGAAATCCCGACTATATCAAAATCCCGACTGTATCAAAATCTCGACTATAACGAACATTTCTACAATAACATTTTTAAATTATTTCGGAGCGTAAAGTGACTACTGCTACATTTTTATTATTATTAACAATAAATTATTATTAATTTATTTGATTTTGTTGAGTTATTCATAATAAACCTTAACATTATGAAATAATCTCAAATACAATTAGTTTATTAATTATTATTATTTATTATTAATAACAATTTAAAAGTGACTACGCTCCGGCATAATTTAAAAATGTTATTGAAAACATATTCGATATAGTCGGGATTATGGTTGTCGGGATTTCGAACGTCTGGAATTTGAATGACGGTATTTCGATTGTCGGGCTTGCAATTGCCACCGATTTTATATAATTATCAAAAGAAAAAAATAATGAATACGCATCAATCTTATTGTCACATATGTCAATTCAATAAACTAGTTAAATTCTAGAGACAAAAGTGGACACGGTTATTTCAGTAATTATACTTTTTATACAATTACCTCCCTAATTATTACCTCGTTACTATCATCTGAACAGTTGCGAATATACGTAACGGTTGCAAAGAGGGCGTTTCAACGGATTCTGCATCCATTTGCGAGCATTAAATTATAATTACTTACTTAATCTAATTTGCGCGTGTTACGCAGTTCTATATAATTGATATTCTCGTTGCGTTTCATCAAAATGTAATCAATTGCACCTCTTTTTTTCATTATTTCACTAATCCGATTAACGCCTTTCCATTATCCTAAATACGCGTTTCATCATTCGCGAAATAAGTAAAATGTATTGCCTAATTTTCTATATTGATATTTTTAGTACTGAAAAGAAAAAAAAAATTTTTTTGAAATATAAACGATAATTTGAATATTTAATTTAATTTGACAGTTTAATTGTATTTTGGAAATGAAATTTAGTGCTTATGAAATCTGTGCAAATTGAAAAATCGAATCGAATCAAATTTTAATTACCAATGGAATTTTGCCGATCAATTATGGAAACGCACGTTCCGACGGAATGTAATAACAATTACGTTTCAATTACAATTATTTACTGTTAAATTTGCAGCTAGAAAGCAAAATAACAACAACAACAAAATAAAATAAAAACAGTGTTGCTAATTAGTGAAAATCATTTGAAACATTTATAGTTATTAGCTCGTAAAATAGGTAAAGGTATAGGAAGTTCACGTTTTGCGATAAAAATATAAAAGATTTAACACCCTATAAAGTATGTCGTTTACATGAATATGAACTTTTCTGTAAGAAATTTATGCAATCACTTTCCGAGCGATTGCCGATAATAATAAAGACCAAAGTCTTTTGCCTACTTTATTAATATTCGTATCTAAATAGGAATTTATATGAGTAACATTAAGTTCCGTGAGCATTTGGAAAATGTTACATAATTAATTAAAACATCTGCCGCGTTTCGTAAGTCTTCATCAAAATGTACGTACGGTGTCACGTGAACATATAAATGGGCTAAGTTGAAATTGTTTGAAAGTTTTGAAGCCCGGTAATGTCCATCGCATTAGTTTACTAATAGAAATAACACACGCACTCAGAAAGTGGTCATAAAACATTGAAAAAGACGTATTCATAAGGAATAATTGTCTTGAAAGAATAATTAGTGGATACTTAACGTCATTTATAAGTAAGATCTTAAATTTAGAAATTTTAGTTTATTTTACTAGTTTTATAATTATAAACGATTCACCATTAAGCGCATAAAAAAAAATATTCGAAATTTTCATAAATTCTTACATTTAACAAATAACTATGTATAATACATTACAGAAACATTACAAAAAATCGCAGTTAGAAAATACGTCAAAGATTTACGAAGTAGATAAGAACATTTAATTTCTCATTGTACATATAGAGAAATTTTCAAAAATGCTGCTGCTCGTGTTAATCCGAAACGCGCATCTTCCTGTGATGAATTGGTTCAAAATCGACTAACAGAAGGCTGTACCGCATAAAAAAAATCGCATAATAAAGGATCGCACAAAAACAGATTCTACTGTACCTTATTGCTACTTATATTAATTTGTCATTCCATATATATTCACTCGTGTTTTGTGACCACAAATGAAATGTAAATAAGTAAAACACATGGGAGATCAATAGCACGTCGTAACCCATTTGCAGCAAAATTCATTATTTTTATAAATACGACTGCATTATTAAAACGATAAATTAACGAAACAAGCAAAATAATGAAAAGGGCGTAAATGAACTGAAAAACTTCATTTATTAAACAGATCAATAGCTTTCATGGTCAACGTCTATTTCCTATTCAAGATTCGCCATTTATTTTTATGCATTATAAACGAACAAATATGATCTTCAATTTTTATATACATATTTTTGTTTATGCCATATTTCGGTTTCGTAACTGATGATCGTCGCTGTTGCCGCCTCAATTAATGCGCACATATTTTTAACTGGATTAAAAATAATGATTAGTGGTGATTCATTATTCGGGGTGTATTGGACACGTAACGCATTGCACGATAAAATGATGGAAACGTATTGTAACCGAAATTATTCTACTATTATTGCAAATTCAAATTCATGCTAAAATTTAATGTTTGAGGAATCCAGCAAGAATAGAAAAAATAACGTTCGAAAAAGCAGTGTTTTCACATTTCATT
>NW_017099868.1:41693-43208 GCF_001412225.1 Nicrophorus vespilloides | reverse complement strand
TGCACGTGTCGATTACGATTTTTGGTCAGGTGCTGTTGTCTTATATACTCCGACACGGTCATCTTGACGTTTCGCACGTCCTCGTGCGTTAATGTGAATCTTCTCTATCTATCAATAGCAAACGGATACTTGTACGTGATTATTTAAAATAACTTGTAGAATATTCCGAAGGACGGTTACACGTTAAATCGTATAGTTGCGTCTATTGTATCACCACTTATCAGCCTTTTTCAGCACCCAAATATTTGGGCAGGATCATAAAACTTAGATAAAGAAACAGTTGTATTTTCCACAAGGTCAAATCCTTAACTCCCTCACAGCCCCTTTTTGAAATAAACACACTTTTGTATTAGATAATTTAGTTTTAGTCAGGGGACCGAATAGAGAGGAAGTCTTAGTAAGAGGTTGGAGAAGTTGGTCTTACTTGGAGAGTCCAAGGAAGACAAGTTACTTCATAAATACTAACTTAAGAGGAGAATGTAACTCTTAGTAATAATCCCTGAGATCAACTATTGTATAGTTGACTTCTCAATAAAACTCCGATGTGTATAATAAAACTAATTAAGAATATTGCATTTAATATTCATAAAACCCTATAAGACTCCGCAACGACATAACTACGAGATAATCCACGGTGTCCAAGGATTTCTTAATCCCGGGACACGACACATCCATCCTGACTACTTCATTTAGGTCAAAACATAATCAGAAAACAAACAAACCAAAACAGAGAACCCAAAACCTGTCAAGTAATGATCAATCTAAACCATAGATTGACCATTGCCACTATCAATAACCTACACCATTCAAATCTCAATATGATATACTGATCAATGTGTACCAATAGACTATCATCACCTGTCAATCTAACAGAACAGGATCTCGACGTGTCATTTTGCACCAGAATACTGTTTACATCCCTATGATCAGATTAACGCAGCGTAGAGTAGCTGTTTGAAACTTATCAAATTTCAACNNNNAGTGTTCACTTTTACAAAAATATGCTTTGTGTGGTATTTTCCACAGTTTACATAACGGTGGCAATCACAATCAATCACAAATCAGCAATCACGAAATACCGTCAATCAAATTCTCGACGTCCGAAATCCCGACTTTTGAAATGCTGAGTGTATCGAAATCCCGCCGGTATCAAAATCCCGACTATATCGAAAATGTCTACAATAACATTTTTAAATTATTCCGGAGCGTAGTGGCTTTTAAATTGTTATTAATAATAAATAATAACAATTAATAATCTAATTGTATTTGAGATTATTTCATAATGTTAAGGTTTTGTCGTGTCCCGGGATTCAAATATCTCTGGACACTGTGGAATATCTCGTAGATATGTCGTTGTGGAGTCCTAGTGGAGTTTTTAAGGAATGCTAGAGGTGAACTTGGAATTTTTATAATAATAAACACTTTATTATTCTCTATAAGATTATTAATAACTTCTATGTCTAGATTCCAGTTTCTAGATTTGTTACTAGGGTTTTTATGAGTCTAACTAGGACT
>NW_017099868.1:34370-41686 GCF_001412225.1 Nicrophorus vespilloides | reverse complement strand
TGACTCTCTTTAAGACTCCCTTTGTATTACATAAACATCCTGTTATATAGTAGTGAATTAGCATAGTGGGAGTACAATATTTAGTAAGGGAAAATAGTACCTAACTTTCCCTAATAATTATGTGAAGGCAGATGTACATATTAGAGGTCATTATTGATTGGACCTTTGAGTTTGTGCACAACATGATGATTAACAATAGTCGTTACACAATGATTAGTTATGTGATCTTCATAAGTGGTATTTGTTCTAAGTATTAATGACTTACATACATAAACATGTATAAAATAATAAGGGCTAACATAATATATACAATAACGGTTATACATAACAGTTTAATATGAACAATTCTGTCGTGGCCGACCAATTTATTGTCATCTATTGTATAACTAATATGTATATTTGTTAGGGCCATGGCTTTCCTCTTAATTATTACAAATCATATTTAACGTATCCATCAAATATACAAACGGATACTTGTACGTGATTATTTACAATCACTTGTGGAATATTCCGAACGACATTAAATCGTATAATTGCGTCTATTGCATCACCACTTGACAGCCTTCTGCAGTCCCTAAATATTTGGGCAGGATCATAAAACTTAGATAAAAAAAAACGCTTTTTCTCCCACGCAGCCCCTTTTTGAAATGAACACATTTTTGTATTATATAATTTAGTCTTAGCGAAGGGGTCGAACTGAGAGGAAGTCTTAGTAAGAGGGTCCAACGTAGAACATGGTCTTACTTGGAGAGTCCAAGGAAGAGCACTTACTTCAAAACACTAACTTAAGAGGAGAATGTAACTCTTAGTTAATAATACCTGAGATCAACTATTGTTTAGTTGACTTCTCAATAAAACTCCGATGTATAAAATAAAGTTAATTAAGAATATTGCATTTAATATTCGTAAATCGCAACGTACTCCGCAACGACGTAACTACGAGATAATCCACGGTGTCCAAGGATTTATTAACCCTGGGACACGACAATTCAACAAAATCAAATAAATTAATAATATTTTTTTGTTATTAATAATAAACGTTATTAATAATAAACACAAGGTTACTACGCTCCGAAATAATTTAAAAATGTTATTGTAAAAATTTTCGATACAGTCGGGATTATGTTTGTCGGGTTATGGTTGTCGAGATTCTGATACAGTCGGGATTATGGTTGTCGAGATTTTGATATAGTCGGGATTTCGAACGTCGGGATTTCGATACAGTCGGGATTTCGAACGTCGGGATTTCAATAGACGGTCTTTCGGTTGTCGGGCTTGCGATATAGACCCCGTTCGAGTTGACTCTGACATTGTTAAAATTTAAATCAGTATTGACTTTTCTTTCAAAACATTTGCAACGTTTGCTTTCTATTCTAAATTTCCCTACAAAGGTATCGTAAACACTTTTGATTTTTCTCTCTAAAGAGAACAAACATTATTTCTCTCAATTACCAGTCTAAATCAGACATTTTCTAGAAAAATTACCTATTTTTCCGCATAAATAACAAGTTACTTAACTTTCGTTTCTCTGCTTTGATCTCTCGTAGTTCCAACTCTCGTGGTTCCGACTCTCCTGGTTCCGACTTCTGGGAATCCAGCTCTCGTAGTTCCAACTACGGGTCAGCTCCAGGTGACTGGTCGGCTCCAGTCGACGGGTCAGTTCCAGGTGACTGGTCGGCTCCAGGTGACTGGTTGGTTCCAGGTGACTGGTCGGCTCCAGGCGACGGGTAGATTCAACTTCGTCACTTGGTATAGAAACGACTTGATGCTTCGGACCAATATGATAATCGAGCCGAACTAGCGCAGGCTGCTTCTATAAAAAAAAAACTTTTTAAAACCTTTGTCACAAAGTGGTGTCGTAATAGACAAAATTCTTCACGAATTTCGTCATCCTGAGAGGATCAGCCAACTTCGAATATGGGGCGAAACGTGGTGGATGCACTTGCAGAACTTATCACTTTTACTACATCTCGATGGTCCAAGTGTTTTTTTTATATCATCTTCTCTGATATATCCCACTTCTAATGTCGAATCGTCGGGAATACTCTCGAGTGAGGCGTTTGGAGAAACCATTATTACAAACAACCACTAACAATAGTTAATAAACTTAGTAAACTAATCCTTCTGCAGTCTGAGAGCTAGTGATTCAAATCAGCGTTAAGTCTTAGCAACTATGGCCTTCCAGTTCACCATTCGCAATCGCAAGCCTGACAACTGAAATACCGTCAAATTTCTGACGTCCGACTATATAAAAATCCCGACAACCATAATCCCGACTATATAGAAAATGTCTACAATAACATTTTTAAATTATTCCGGAGCGTAGTGACTTTTAAATTGTTATAAATAATAAGTAATAACAATTAATAATCTAATTGTATTTGAGATTATTTTATAATGTTAAGGTTTATTATGAATAAATCAACAAAATCAAAAAAAAAATAATTTATTGTTATTAATAATAAAAGTGTAGCAGAAGGTGACTACACTCCGAAATAATTTAAAAAAGTTATTGTAAAAATTTTCGATATAGTCGGGATTTTGATATAATCGGGATTATGGTTGTCGAAATTCTGATACAGTCGGGATTATAGTTGTTGAGATTTTGATATAGTCAGAATTTCGAACGTCGGGATTTCAATAGACGATCTTTTGGTTGTCGGGCTTGCGATATAGACCCCGACATATACATTTTGTATTTTTATACCAAGAGCAGGTATTACATATTCAATAACATATAATTTTTATTGGAAGGAAGTATAAACTTTTGTAAATATCTACAATAAACTAACTAATCACCGGAAAGTAATACATTTTCATACTAAAATTAATCACTGAATGAAATACTAACAATAAACTAACGACACATGGACTTGATAATTTAATGAATCACTGAATGACATACGTTCTTGGGTGTATACGATACTCATAAACAGAATATAACCATTTCTTGTGTATAACATCTATCAACAGTATTGTGTTCCAAATATTCCATTAAACTCAGTTTTCATGAACTTACTCGACACTTTACGAATAAGGTAACCTTAAGTATGTAAGATAACTAATCCAAACAATATTTCTCACTTAAATACAAGTTACAAAATTTATACTTTATTCAGTATACCTAGTGAATTCAGTGAGGAACACATCATGTATTACCGTCATCCTTTGATCAACTACTTGTATAACTACCAGCCAAAAATGCATATCGCAGAGAATCCGATGGAATCAGAGGAAATGAAGTATCTTCTGAAAACTACATCCAAAACGGTGTTTGATGAATCTATGGAGATATTACCTCAACATTTCAATGACCAACAAGAAGATACTGATAGTATTCAATCTGAAGGTAAAACTATACATTTACAAACTTTAACTTTCTATTTCATTATATTTTATTTTTTTGCAGATGAAATTGTTTTGTGGGAATCTCTTCCACCCAAAAAGCGTGGGAAATTTGGATCCATGATGATGAAAGTTTTGAAGAAAATTGGTTTTATTTAGTTTTCATGACTATTTTCCTATTTCAATCAATTTTGATAATTAACATGTCTCAAAAAATACCAATAATTTAATTGTAAAATTTGTTAAAATTTAATAAACAATTTTTTAATTATAGTTTCATTTATTTAGATCAAACATAATTATATAATAATAACATTTATATTATTGCAATTTTTTTTTAAATAAATAAAATTTAATTTATAAGTATTAATTGAAAGTTAAAAAAAATAATACAAGTGTAAAATTCAAATATAAAGTTTTACATATAAAAAATTTCGCACAATTTGTATTTTTTCAAATAAAATGAGTAGTGAGTAACTTTGGTTGCCTAACTTACTTCATTTTTTATATGTGTTTATTTCGAATTATAATATATATTGAAACTGTCTCAGTGTATTCATTGATTATTTTATCTTCTATTGGCTTATTCAACTCTAAGTTAACGTTGTTACGTCAAGGAATCATATAAACTTTTACATATGACCGAATCGAAAATACGAACATTGAAGTAAATATGTTTACCTCAGTATTTATAAAAAATATTAAAGTACTAGAAATCTCTCTAAAAAATGAAGATTAACTGTGGTTGGGTATGAAGAAATTGTAGATTTGGACTCTTCTTTGCAAAAACACAACGTAGAAACTTCTGAATTGAGAAGTGTACCAACTCTAATGATTACTACTATTTCGTTTTGTTTCATGTCCATCTTATTACTTGTTTATACCTTCTAAATTTACCTTATGCAGGAAAGAAATTCGAATTTGTTACCAATTCTGAATCAGTTTGCTATGATCTTTATGACCATCCTTTGTTCAAATAGAAATTAAATATCTTTCAATGTAAACTTAACACGTAAAAGCTACTTTTGCGGAAGGAGATTTTTTTAACTGTTTTTTGCATAACTGCTGTGTATTATTATGTGTATTACTGTAATATAAAATTTTGCGAAAGCGAAGTCTCCTGTGTAATGAATAGGAAATGGTTAATACAATAGAAATAACTTATATCAATAATAAATTGATTAATATTTCAAAGTTTACCATTTTTATTTAAATATCAATTGAATTGAAACTGATTTCAAATAAACTTGAGTTTTCTGGAAAGAAGCGTAAAATTTCAATAAAAGTAAGTTAATGCATTTGTTAAACTGTTTATACCGCGTATAAAGCGATCAATATGTCAATGTTTATTATTTTTACGGAAATATCAAAAATTCCATTAAAACGACAATTTTCATCGAAGCGTAATGTTTCAATCGAAGCTGCTATATAATGACCAAGTAATTGGAAACAATCAGTTCAATACCAATATTTAACAAGTGCAACATGTCTTTACAAAATTACTGTGTTAACGCTTTCTACAACTATCAACCTGATATATATTTATCTGGAGGATTAAATGTGAAGAAGAAAGATATTTTAGGTAAAAACGAAGAAATATCTGATAAGAAAGCAAGAATTTTTCAAGATATCTATGCAAAAACTGAACTTCTTCCTAAAAGCAATAATCTGCAGAAGTTTAATGATATGCGCTTCGAATACCGCGAAGGTATATACTTCCATTTCTGATAACAGAAAGATTATGTAACTTAATTTTAGATGGTTTTCCTATATTAGTTCCGTACACTCCAAAGAAGCGTGGAAAGTTCTTAAACTTCGTTCACGTAATCTTGAAGGCATTACAAGTTTTTAAATTGAAGTGAAAAATATTATCCAGAAAATATTTGTTTAATATTTCTTAAGTTGACATCAAACTTTAGTATAATTTTAACAATTTTTGGAAATTAAAAAAAATATATTCCATTAAATAATCTATATCTAAATTAAAATCAAATACAATCTCTTCTCGAGATCATTCAAATGAATAGCCTATATCACAAAATCTTAATTGTTTTTTCTAAATGTTCGTAAGTCGTTGTTATTAGATGAGAAATTACTGTAATTATTTATGAATTTTGAACTAAAGTTTAATTAAAGTAATTAAAAAACTTGTAATAAATACAATATCACTAAATTTATTATAAATTTAATTAACAATTGATTATTGCAAAAATAAAATAAAAAAAACTATATTACTTGTATGTAATAAAACATTGAAAATTCTAGGTACATAGAATACACACTAAAAGTTAAACGGTTAATGAATCCATTCATAATTAAACATAGTAATACTAGTAATACTGATAATGAATTGTAATATTATCAACTTGTAATGTGAATATCGATGTATTATATTTCAAATTATAAACAATTTACTAATATAAAGGCCTACTGGACACTGAAAAAATCACTTCAATTTAAACTTTCAACAAAAACCAACATGAACTTCCACCGTAATACTAACTACGTCTACGTCTACTTCCCTTGTGATTTAATTGATGTTAACTACTATGAGTTTAATCAACGTCGATATTTGACTTATGAGGATCTCCATCTTGCACCAAATACTAGAGGTAAGTTGTATCAAAATTTTAATACTTATAAGTTCAGAAGTACATCTTTAAATATTAGTATTGGATCGTGTATTATCAAAACTGTAGTTCTTTAGTTTTATATCATTAAGTTCAGGAGTAATTCTTAAAATATTAGTATTAGATCATGGATTATCAAAACTATAGTTTTATATCGTGTACTAACAAAATTGTAGTGCTATAGTTTTATATCCTTAAGATCGTAGTATCTCATTGTAGTTTAATATTGTATCATGTATTATAAAAACTATTACACTATAATGTCTTATACTTAAGTACAGAACAAAACTACAAATAAATAATTGGATATTTTCAGATGGTGTCCCAATTGACGAAAATAACAACAATTTGCCTAGAATTACTGAAACTGAAGGTAATTATCAATTAATATATTTTTTTCCAGAAAATACTTGACTATTATTTTTTAATTTCATATTTTCCATTCCAGAAGGAGCAGGATTCAGGATGCGCCGTAAAGTTATTAAATTGGCGATCAAAGTTTTTAAGAAAATGGGATTTGTAAATTAAAGTATACTTTTTTATTTTGTCAACTTAATATTTTGCTATAATATATATATATATATATTTAAATATATAGACAAAAATTTGACTTGTAATTTATTTTATATTCATTTAAATCATATTTAAAGAATAGAAATTTTCGAAGATGTTCCAACTAATTTTTTTTTTAAATATTATATTTGATATGTTTTCTTCCTTTCTTAAATAATCTAAAATGTAATTGTATACTTTATTGTTAATTTTAAGTAATTAAAAATATATATTTTAAAATGTAGTACTATGGTTTTCTATAGAGAAAGATGAATTGGTTGTGGTTTACATTTGTACGAAATGCAAAACGCGAGATGAAGTCAGAATAGGTAAAGTAAATTCACGAAGAATGGCAAATGCGTTTTGCGGTGTGCGTCGCATTTGAGAATTAGATGGACACGTGAACTATTTTTTTCGGGTTTTGCGTCAACATCGATGATGCTAAAAAGTTCATGGGAATCTGTGCCAAGGTTCCAGCAGTGCTCCAATCTTACCTCTATGTGAATGGTATTTTTTTGCATTTGCCGTGTAGAAATATTTACTTTTCATGTTTAAGTGTAAAATATGTAAGTTGAATGACTGCGCGTTCGATAACGTTTACATTACGTTTATTTTTTCTTCTTCAATTTTTTTGCAGTTTGTTTGTCGCTTTTTAAGTTAAATTAATCTAATTAGTCAAAGGCAGTAATTTTACTAATCAGTCACGTAAATAATTAAAAAAAAAATGTAACTGGATGTTTCCAAAATTTTCGAATCTTCGAGCCCGAACGATGACGAGCCGCGAGACGA
>NW_017099868.1:1805-34353 GCF_001412225.1 Nicrophorus vespilloides | reverse complement strand
GCGTAATTGTTTACATAACAGAAGTGAAACGGTACTCAAATATAGAACAAAATATGTAAAAATTAAGATAACTGTAACAATGATATATATTGTAATTATCACTTTTCCATGTCATAATAACATAAAGGCGCAGAGGCCCCTTGATTTAAGATAATAATTTCAATCGCATATCACACTTCCTTTAGACACCTTCATGGTGCGTAGCTCTGAAAGATGTCGCGTCTCGCTAGTGCCTTTTTCCTCTGTTCCATCGTTAGTGCCTACTCAGTGCCTCTACCAAATGCAACTGTGTTCACCTCAACTTACGCTAAAGTGGCTAAATGGGGTACGGACACCCTGAAATCTTCAGTCGGCGAGGGAAGAAGTGCTGGACAAACTTTTTTCACCCAAAGGTAGTGACCATACAAAAAAAATGCTTCTCATTTTATTCTGATTTTCTTCAAATGAATTAATTTTGAATACCTCTCTAGATCGGACGCTAGTGTAAGAAGTGGACAAAATATAAAACCCAAAGAGGTAGTTTACCATTACAGTATGGCTTCGGATTCTCGCGTTGGCGAAGACAAGAACGAGCAGCTTCCAGCTAGGGGTGAAGTGGTCATCCAGGATAGGTTTCATCCACCCCCGTTTTTCAATTACTTTGTTAAAAATGGTCACGAACATGATCATCATCAGCATTCTGAATCTAAACCTTCGGTGGTTTACGCATCCCCTGCCGATCTACAATCCGATAAACCACCGAGCGTTGACGCTCAACCCTCCGTGGACAGCTATAGTTCCCCACTTTCTTCATACGGTCCTGTAGCTTCTGGTATACCAAAGGACACAAAAACGCCTATGATGGATTCTTTTGATAACCCTATAAACTCTTATAATCCACCACCCAGCGGACCTCCAGATTCTAAACCAAAATCGCCAGACTCCTTCCCGCCTAATACTCCTTCATTCTTAGATTATAATCCTTCTAAGGGTAAACCGAAATTTCCAGGATATGTATATGATCCACCAATTCCCGATTCGCCTATGCCAAGCGCTCCTTCCATGCAGAAACCAGCAAATAACAAACCAAAATCTCCAAATACTTTCCCGCCTAACACCCCCGCCTTCTTAGATTATGATCCCTCTAAGGGAAAACCTAAATTTCCAGGATATGTATACGATCCACCGATTTCCGATTCACCTATGCCAAGCGCTCCTTCCATGTCTAAACTGAAACCCCCAAGCATGGCTAAATTCCCAGGACCTTTAGCGCCTCCACCAGATGATGATGATTCTAAAAGTCACGATTACATGCCTCAACCCTCAGGTCCTGATATGGACCAAGGTCCTCCTATCACACAAACAGTTTCACCACCCTCGGGTAGTGGTTACTACAATTTTGATCACGACCATCACCACCATCACCATCATCCTCATAGCGATGACGCTAAACCCGATGATAGCGACCTATCACCGCCTCCAAGCGGACCACCAGCATCATTTCCAAAACACATCCCCGAATATTTAGATCACGACCCATCAAATGATTACCATTATCATCACGTTCCCTACAACTTCGATCACCACCACCATGTGTATCACGAGGTGAAGACGACCACGACGGAGGCACCGGTTGAGGATGAGAGAGTCAACAAAGGCCATTACAGTTACTATTATTTGGGAAGGAAGCTGTGGTACATCCCATTGTATTTCAGCGTATACTTCATTATATACATCACGATTCTCATATTGAAATCCATCGCCAGGCATAAGGTCAACTTCGTGCACGAATACGACAAGGGCAAAAGTCGCAGCTTCGATACGACCATTGATGATACGGAGAGGAACGTTACAACGGCTATAAATAATTTTCAAAGAAGATACCTTGCTATGTAAAATAATATTCGTATAATTTTGAATAAAACAAACTATCTACACAAAAAAAATGTTTTTATTTATATTATATAAACATATTTATTATATTTATTTCAAGTTCAAAGAGATTCATTACATCCCTAGCTTGATTCGAGTCTATGAGTTTTATTGATTTACACCTAGTCTTGCGATTGGTGTTAATTGCTCGAATACATAAATAGAGTCTGGTTTTAGAATTTTCGGTTAAATACGATGTAGGACGAGACGGGAGACGTATATTTAATTAAATTAAACATTAATGATTATTTGTGGAATCTGAAATGATTTACTTGTCGGACTGGGCGATTCCAGTGCTAGAGATGTTAATTGAATTAGTGGTGGGCTACAATAATGAACCTGCAGAGGCGTTAAGTGGCTTCTCTTTGTTTTAATTGTCAGGTGTTAATCAGTTGTACGTTGTTTTAATTAAGATTTCGATATAAACAATATATACCGTTTAGCAAGCATTAGACTGCTGTATTAGAGATGTGACTTAGTTAACAACTAATGGAACTGTGTACTTTATATATTATTGGAATATGATTCCGTTACAATTTGTAACGTGTTAAATACTTTGTCAATTAAAATATTAAAAACCTGTATATGAAGCGTATCTCGATGTCATTTCGTACCTGATGTGCCATATAAGCGTTGTATTAGTCACTTTTTTTTTTTCGTGATAGTACGCCGACGCGTGTGCTAACTTCTCCTGAGAATATTTTGTTTAAGACCTCTGAAAATATTAGCGCGTGTAGCCAGAGGTTTGTGACAGTTTTGTGTTTTATAGTGAGCTAAGAACACGTGCTGCATCCTCCATCCAACCGAAATACTCGACTTGCATTCCACATTATCGAGCTGGAACTCAACCGAAAATGCATATACTCATCTTATTTTTGTACTTGGTGAATCTTACCTTCGCCAGGAGTGTTAACTCGACGGGAACAGAAGTGGTGTTGGCCACCACAACGCAGAACCCTGTTGGTACTACCCCTTCAATACCGGAAAGTCCACCCTTATCCAGGTACAAGGCAACTTTGTGCTTCAGGCAGGCGATAATTAGCAGTTCTGTGCTCTTCCAGGTACGAAAAGGGATTGGAGGACTACGATGAAGCCGTCGAGAATATGAGGAAAGCTAGGGGTATGATGATGGATGATGAATTGGATTATGATCATGACCATGATTTTGCTCATGATCATGACCATCACCATGATCACGAGCATCAACCGCCGATGATGAAAGAAATGGTAGAGCAGAAGGCCGTCAAATCCGACCCTTGGGCCGGTTACTACGACTTCATCATCAACGAGGGATCATTCAAGTTTTGGGCTGCTTTTCAGGTAAGATAATTTTATATACCATTCGAAAAATATAAACCCTTCAAAAACTCAACCCTAAATAGTATTTTTAAACAACAAATCTCAAATCTTTAAGAAAAATATATTATTACGAATGAATGAGGTAAATCAAAATACATCAAAATATTAAATACACAAAACTAATTATTATATAACCATTACACAAATTAATAGAATAAAATGTACAGATAAAAAAATAAGTAGCTTCTTTTATTTATATGATTTCTGCACAATTAGATATAAAGAAGATATTTAAAAAAAATGTGAATTTGTAACATCTCTTAAAAAATCATTTATTAAAAAGTAAACTAACTTGTAATGTTCTTATATAATTATTTCATTTCATAAGCAAAAATTTTAATTTTACAATGAGAATTATAATTATTTCTTTTTCAAAATGTAATTTATTATTTTATTTCTTTAACAATTTGACTATTTGGACCAAATTTTCCCAACAATCATTTATTATTAATATTGAAATAATAAGCATTAATTATATAATTTTTATAAAGAAAAAATGGACATTTAGGATTATAATACTAGTAAGTTTTTTGTTAACGATTATTTTCTATACAGTTATAGTGAAATTGTAAGAAAATAATCTGAAAAAAAATGAGAGATTTGGTCTAAATACTCTTGTGTAAAAAAATAAAGAAAATATATAACTTATGAATGAACAAATATTTCACTATAAGTTGTAAAATTAAGTATAAAAAATAATGTTTTGAATGAATCTGTTCTTATAATAATGAATAATTAAATTAAATATATAGAAGATAATCTTAATACAAAAAGAGAATAATACAAATAAAAAACAAATAAGAATCAATGGTTTTTAGGGCTTCTATTGTAAATGAAAGTGTTAGTAATGAAAATTCGTCACAAAAACTATAACCTAAATATTATATAAGGTAGTATAGTTTACGAAAAACCGGGTTAGAGGTGTCACATTGGTGAAATACGTCAACTACGTTTTGCATTTGATTAATGTGATTGTGGATGGAGGAGGAGACATCAATGCAAAGAAGAATAAAAAAGAAGAGCAAATAAACAAACGTCATGAATAAAGAAAGAATGGAAGAAGAAAAAAAAGAAGAACTGTGAAGAGTAGTGTGAACTATTTAGAGCGTGCACGAACAGAGCTGCTCTTGTTTGCGCGTCGAATTAAAAATCAGATTCAAATTTATTAATCAAATTTGGTACAGCTATAAATCAAATATTATCTCAGGTCCGCGTCTTCAATTATAATGTCATTGTTATTTTATCGATATGACGAAACGATTTTGTGTATGGTTACGAATGCACCTTAAAAAAATATTTTAGTAGGAGCGGTTCTTCAAACATAGGAGATTTCAAAATCAACTTTTATAGGAATTAGTCAATAGTAATCTATTAATGAATATGATCATACAACATTGTATAATCAAGATTTTAATTGAATATTTAATATTTTAAAAGAATTATTACATTTTAAGATTATTCAAATTCAACAGAAAATGTGACAATATATCCAAATGCTGTCTAAATTATTTAATCATTTTTTTTTAATTAATTTAAATTGATTAAATACTTACATTATATGAATGAACAAATATATGAATACAAACATTTTATTGAATGAATATGAAAAATATTCTAAATAATTATAGAAACACATTTATTAAGAAAATTTCTATATTAATGGAAACATTAGAAGAACTCAAAAAAATAACAATTGTTTTATCAAAATGCGCAATAGAAGACTCTTTGTGATATAATTAAAAATTATTTTTAAAGTTTTCCATTTATTATGAAAATGTTTTAAAATTATTATATTAAATTATATTGTATATTATTTTTGTAAAAAATTTGAAACAAATTTGATTTTTTTTATATGAGAATCAAAGCAGTGAAGAAAATTGTTACTAGGTCTTCACGGATTTGTGTTTCGTGTGAATGCATTGGTATTTCATCTTCAAAGTCCGTTTTCTGTATTATTTCTGGTCCATTCCCGTAAACCGTTTTGCGTCAGGTGCTTTGTGGTCCAGTTCGCACCGGGCAAATTAACACGTCTGTACTTTATGTTTGTTTTATTGTGTAATGTCGAAAAACACAATGGCGCAACGAGGCGGAGCTGCCTACACCACAGACCGTTTACATTGTTTCAACTACTACAATAGCGATGGCGCTACACCAACTGGACTTTAATATTTAGCACTTTCAGCTTTCAACCATCCATAAATTATTGGATTACACTCAACAAAGAATTTATGAAAAGTATACATAAGTTTCTAGCATAAAATCATGAAACTTTCGATTTTCAAATTATTTTTTAATAATTTAACAATTCTTACAATTAACATATTTTCATTAATATCATTCAATTCTTCATACAGTATCAGAAGCAATTCAATTTCTTGAGATGGTAGTAGATTTTTCATTGATATCATTTATGTTCTTCATATAGTAGCAGATTTTCATAGATGTAATTAATATTACAATTATTACAACTTCTACAACTTTTACAAATTCTAAATAAAATATAAATATAAATTAAAAACTTAAATTTATTGCTAAACCAAGGTGACTAAATGCAAAAGGAAATTCACCGGAACTACTCGATATTCCTTGCATGAAGAATGCCATAATTAAAACCTCATCATCGTTCCTAATTTCTTTTCATCGCAATTATCATATGGAAGAGGAACAATGATGTATTTTAATTATAGTTAAATTGCTGAAGGTCCACCGGTTACAGCCGTATCTTCCAGAAAAAAAAATATAAGTATAGCCTATGAACATATTGTTTGCAAATCAGGCGAAATCATAATAGACAATATCAACCAAAGCCCGAATCCGTTGCGCAACCGCTTATTTATTGCCGCCACGACGGATTGCATAATCTCCCATTGATAGTTCATCTCCGACACACAATTATATAATACTTTTCTATAATTCAACTTAATTGTATGTTATTACTATATTTTCGGTTCGAAGGTAGGTTAATAAAAAACAATTGTGTTTCAAATTACAGGAGAGAAGTTGCCGAATTTGGACCACCGAAATATTTTTTTAAAATTTATATTTGATCATTTCCAAGTAAATATCGCTGAATTTAAGTAATATATATTATCTTTTGAAGAGATGTAACTTATTTGATATTTGTTGTTGAAACAATGCTTCCCCTCTTTATGAAGATGGTCGCATTATTCTTAGGAGCCCACGGGCTATAAATATCTTCAGACGGCCCTCTCTTGAAGTAAACTAATTGATTGTTGTTATTCTTTCAGTTGGGTACAGCCTTGCTGTTGATCTATTCAGCGTTTGCTGCCATTTACTATGCCAAGTTCAATCCGATCACGACAGACTACGACTACTACGATGACTTCATCTTCAGAGGAAAGCGATCTCTGAGGCCATCACCGAGCACAAACTGGTTCGGTCTGGATGCAAGCACCTTCCAGCGGATCTTGAACGCAATAACGACGAACAAATACTCATAATAAGCAACCCGTCGATGTCGACCTGTACATTTTAGCCCTGCCAGACGTTTTGGACCAATTCAAAAGAGCAGTGATTAATCTTCTTTGAAACCTTCAAAATATCGGTCTTCCTTTTCTTTTCGTTTTGCTTGCCGTTTTTACTTATATAATTATGGGTGCGCATGGTCCGCTTTCGAATCAAATGGGACAAGCGGACCATACCAGGGGAATTTGTTGTTTTATGTTTGTTTTGTAATTTTTTGGGTGTAAATTAATCTTAGACGTCCCTTGTTCGACTTTTCGCCTACTTCCGAAGAGTCCAACAAGGCCTGCGACTGGTTCTCTGCCATTGAACCATCGCCGAGAAACATGGATACAGTGAGAGGTAAAAAGGTCTAAAAAAATTAATAATAAGGGAAAAAATAATAGTTCGTTCATAAGGGTTAATGTTTCTTAGGAAATTTGAAAGGTGTGTTTAATTGCTTCGTAGCTAAATCTTTCTTTCTTTTTGTATATGTTATTATTATTATTTTGTGTTTCATATTTGTTCCTGTATGTTTTTGACTTTGAAGGAGATTAGTGTTTAATTTTATTTTTTAATGAAAAATCTAGGAGAAGGAAGTTGGCAAATTGATTAATAAAAAGTAATACATTTTTTTTGTAACCACTGAATTTCTTTCATAGATTCCACCAAAACCTGCGTTAGCTACAAACCCATTGAGCTGAACAATTAACACAGATGGTGATTAAACTGAATGAATTGTAGAAGAGCGAACTCTTGTGGCCCGAGGCTCGAAGGAATAAAAAAGTATAATAATAAAAAGAAGACGAAGAAATGTTCCGTTCCATGCGACCGCCTCTGACCATTTCGAATTACACAATGATCGTGAATTAATAACACACACGGCGTTTAGCTTCTTTCTTCCTCCCGCTTCCTCCACCTCTGAAGACATCGGTATTTTCTCCTTCGTGGCCGATGGAACGGCATTACAGTTACCCGAAATGTAATCACCCGAAAACGACACGGTTTATTTGGGATTACTTCATTTGAACCAATTAGATTTGTAGAAAAATAAAAAAAAATGTCGATAACCGGTTAACTACTCGTCTTTTTTTGTACATCTGCCGTTTCAGTAGTAAAATGTTCGTCATTTTTTTTTAAACTTTAGTACATAGTACTTTCTTGCGTGACAAAGGTCAATATTACCATGTTTATGCACGCATGTTACTTATAACAATATTTAAAAAATTTAATTATTATACATGAAAATGTTGACACTAAAAATCTATTGTTTTGAAATCATTATTAAAAAAAAATTAAGAAATAAATAATAAAATTATTAATTTTAATTTATAATATAACTATGCAGAAATTTATTACATTCCATAAACCAAAAAAATAATGGATTTTTTTTGTATATTTTTTAAATTTGAATATTCATCTTAAAATGTGCATTTTTTTTTTGAAAAAGATTGAATTCAATTAAAACTATTTTTTTTTCGGTGTGACATTTTAATAATTACTTTGTAAACAAATCAATTGCAGACGGTAAACAATATTGTTGTGCTCCAAGGTGTTCCAATTCATTTATACGAATACACTGTATGGATACGAGCTCTGCACAATATATGATGAGCAAAGCGGATAACCTTGGAGATGAATTCGCCTGTAATTAATGTCCAAGACAGGATGAAACAGAAAATTTTCAATTGAACCCAAGTCTGATTCTCAATGACTTCATTTATATTTTATTAAAATTTATTGCAATAATATTATCATAACTTTTCTTCTTTAAATTTGAAAATTTATTTCGTCCAATTATCGTCTTTATTGGTCCAATTTAAAAAAAAAATGTATATACATATTATTTTTTTTTGTAAATGTTGTAAATTATGTAATTATTGAATTTTGTTAAGTTTATAAATATTATTAAATTGGAAAAAAAAATTATGATTACAATGAGTTAAATTATAAGTCTTCAACAAGTTTGTTGTAACCAAATCAAGATATTTTATAATACAGTTATTCCTAAACAGAAGTGTTTTTCAGGTCCAGTTAGCTTTGGCGGATTTCCGACACCTCTCGTCCATAAAATGAAAGGACGTTGTTATTAATTATTACACGTAGATGAGATTCCACCATTGGCTTTACTGTTAGATCGTACGTTTTATCGTTGGTCTCTAGAAACCTTTGCTATACCAAAACCCATTTCGTATGAAAAGAATATAAAAATGAACCATAAATCAAGCAAAGCAATCTTCCCAAAAAAAAACATAAACCCATTCTTTGTTCTCCAAACTGTGAGTTGCGTAAGATCTTCTACTTTATGTTTTCTGCCTTCATGGACATGAATGCTAAACAGTCTCGGACATCCTGGACATCCTTGCAAGGAGCAATGCAATTGCTTCGCACCAGGAACAGAATTTCGAGCCGGATTGTTCCGTCAATTACACACCAGAGACGTGGGTAATTTTCGACGTTGGCGATGACCGCGGTTAGAATGGAATGAGATGGTATAGAATGGTTTCGTTAAAAAGCAACTGGTGTGGTTCTGCAGCCATGGTGCGATGCCATTGAACTTGACGCCACTTCCTCTTTCTTCTTGGGGCTCTCCGTCAAATAATTCTAACGCATTCGTCTTTCCCATAGACAAAAGACCTAATTTGTATTCCAACCATAGAACCACGACGCACGGCAGATTTTTTTTACCTACATACCTCTCCTCTCCCACCGTCGCACAGTTTATTTACAAACATCTGAATCCAGTTGTTTTTTTTTCTCTCTCAGCCTCACCATCTCACACCTACTATTACATAAGCACACTGCAATTAAATGCAATTTCCGAGAGAGGAAATGCGCCGCAATCCACTCACCTAAGCAAGATTA
Organism: Nicrophorus vespilloides; assembly: GCF_001412225.1. Classification (NCBI taxonomy): domain Eukaryota; kingdom Metazoa; phylum Arthropoda; class Insecta; order Coleoptera; family Silphidae; genus Nicrophorus; species Nicrophorus vespilloides. The sequence goes on along the minus strand of NW_017099868.1, from coordinate 24,756 downwards.
AGAGTCGTTTCATATAATTTCAGGAAACGAGAAAAAAATTGAGAATATTATTTTTTCCCACTTACTAAACGAGTATTTCCGTATACAGAGAGAACTCTTCTAACGTATTTAATTCATTTATAATCAAGTTTAAGGACAATTTTAATATGACAATTATTACAAAAAAAATATCAAAAATATTACAGTTACGTAAATAAATTATAAAATTAAATATTACTTATAATACAAAGGAAAGAATGACTAGTAAATTTAAAAAAATAATTGAGATTTTTAAAGTAGTAATTGACATCACAAAAATTTGCTATAAATAGATTTTGCATTATACTTTTATTGTGAATAGTTATGTAATTTTAAGAATTCAATTTTTTTATTTTTGTTAATCTTCAATAATTATGTAATTTTAATAATTACAAACTTTTGTTAATAAATTAATATAGAATTAAACTAATTTTAATTTATATTATTTTATACTATGTAATTTAACAAATTTTTGTAAACAAAAAAATATTTTTATTAGAATTGAACTGATTTTAGATTATATAATTTAAATAATAAATAGTTATGTTGTTGTGTCCAACCGTTATTATTACAATTATTATTGTTAACATAGTGTCTCTTAGTCGCCATAATAAATATATGAATCAGCATAAAGGTAGCCTTCGAGACCAGAAAGAACATCGTTTATATTTTCAACCAGACGCAGAATAAGCATTTTCATCGAGACCAGCTACTGAAAGAACATCGCTCATATTTTCAACCAGACGCAGAATTGGCAAATTCCGTATAGGAGCAGTCTCAACAAAATTGTGCTTACTCCTCAAACTCCCACCCCTTGCTTAGTTAACTTTATATGTAGAGTAAGGATTTGTAATTAGTCTTAGGAAGAACGCAAGAGAATAAAGTCGTATCGAATATTTTAATAATAAACCAAAAGTAAAACTCGTTCAATTTATTATTTACCAAACCTAAGGCTCCACAACAGACAACAGAAGAAGATATCCCACAGTGTCCAGAAAACCATCCCTGGGACACGACAATGTAATTTAATGTTTATGTATTTTGTTTTGTTAATAATAATAAATACATAAATAAATAAAAGATGGATTGTTTAGTGGAACAGATATTTGATTGACCCAGGCTGTGGAGAAATCCGAAATGATTGTTCCTGAATAAAATATGGGACGGAGTGAGTTTAGGAATTCATCGCGTGTCACATGTTGAAACACGTGTCGAATTGAAACGAAATGCAATTCATCTCGGTCCGAAATCTTTTCACAATTTTCTGACATTAAAATTCCATCCACAGAAAACGAAATAAATAAATTATTAATTTAAACACATAGTAATAATACAAGTTTATATAGAAAATTAACGTTTTTCAAATAATAATAAGCAAACATAATAAGTGTGAATAAAAGATTAATTACTAAATCTTAAGTTTTTACGGTAAAAAAGAAAGAAATTTCAAAGTATATTATGAACAATAAGGAATAGAAATTTTTAATCCGGACTATGTGAGGTTGTTGTATGTTAAATTGTACTCAACAATTATTTATTCAATACTTATTGATAATTATAACTATAAGAAAAAACATAATATTAATAAAAAAATGTATCGTAAAGATAATTTAGGTTTAGAATGTAGGAAACGTTTCGTTTTATTATTATATTGTGCGGATGCCATCTGTAAATACTTATTGGTTTCTTAAGATGTTATCGACCTGTGTGCGTTCGAAGTTTACGAGTGATGTAATTAGAGGTAGTAATGATCATTCTGAGGAGAACACATTATAATGGTATTGAAGGTAATTGGCGGTTCGCTTCCGGTTTCTCACTTTATTTAAAAGAGTTTATAATTCGTCAATAAAATCTGTATTGATGAATCCAATACAGCAATGGTAAAGCACATCAAGGTCTCTTCCGGTACTTGGGGTTAAACGTTGGGATGACCCCAACAGAAAAAAGAAGAAGCACGATGTTTTTCGGCCTTCGCAGGGATAACGAATACGCTGTTATGATAGCGGAATGGGATGACGATGGTAATGGTTGATGGGTGATGAAGAAGGAAGAAGACGGCTGATGATGGCAGGGGCACCGTCGAACGGACAAGAAGCGAGTCTAGGAGGAACAACAGTGTGGGTACTAGTTTCAGATCTACACGGGCAGCCCCGCGAAGCGCACTCCGAAATATAGCCGCGCAGTGATCATCGTTCGAGTGCGCGCCAAATTTAAAATCCGTGAAAAAAATATGAATTAAGTGCGGATGTTTGTGAGGAAATAGCTTAAAGGAAAGTTAAAGCAAAAACTGATCAATAGCCATGGAGACGTTCTGCACGACCTCAAGGCATCCGAAGTATCGTCCGTCCCTTAACTCCAGCAGCTACTACCAGGCCTCGACCTACGGCAGGAACTACAGACAGGTTTGCTTCTACTTACATACCTACCACCTTAAGCTCATCATCTGGGTTTACCTCCGCAATTAGCACCAATTTTCACCCGTTTCTTCCCGCGACAATGCCATTCAAATTACTTTATTTATTTTTCCGCGGAAAAAAAAATTATATATATACATTCACACACAAATATAAGTATATATTTAGCGTTCACAAATAAATATCGACGATTTGCTCGAATAGTATAAATAACGAAAAACCAGTCTCACAGACAGGTACCATAATATAATTCTCAAATAAATAACGACCACGGTCGTGGGACCTAACAATGCTTTGTTTCCTCCATTGTTGTTGTTGTTATTATTGTTGTTGTTGTCTTCTTTATCTCCAGCTTATTCCATGCATTCCAGCAATTAGCAAGATGGAAAAAGTTGTAGTGAAAGAGGAATACAGAAAGAAAAAATACAACATCCGTACACTGAGGAAACCCCGGAACGCAACGTGCCTCAGCTCTTAACAACTCTCGTACATGGCAAGAGCAAAGAACAAGTTCAAAGAAAAGCAAAGAAAATACGAAGCCAAGTGCAATTGTGGAAACACTCTTGTTGTTCCATTCCACGTGAATCAATAATTTAGTTGATACTAAAAGATATTATCTTATAATTCAATAACATTCCTCTTCACATCGGAACTAGTAAAAACAAAATATTAAAAATGTGTTTAATTCATATGTTTTTAGTTTAAATTTTAGGTACATAAAGTTACTATAAATCTATTGACTTTCAATTCTGTTCTTTCATTACAATTTTTACCAAATTTTATTTAAAAATAAAACAAGTTGAATTATTTTTAGTGAAGTAAAAATGATTATATATATAGAAAAATGCGTTTTCTCCAAAAAAAAAATTCTACATAAGTAAATTTTATTATAATTAATAAATCAAAAAAAAGCCAATTGCTTCAAAGGGCTATTGACCATAGCTCTTTCTGCCTCATTATAATTATTTTTAATTTATCTTCAAAAATGTAATTATGTTAATGAAATTATTATCAATTATCTTAATAAATCTATGATTTAATTGTAAAAAAAATCCCAAATTTAAAATAAAGTAACAGGAATCTTGATTATTTTAATTAATATCAATTTTACAATATAGAAATATCTTTCTTGGAAAAAAATACTTTAGTTTCCATATGTATTTTAAATTTATTTGTTTTGACGATATAAACATAATTCTTACACAGCGCATTTTTTTTTTAAATAATGATAAATTATTTTATTTTATTGTGTAAAAATATATTATACAATAAGATCATGTAAAAATCACAATAAATTTCGTATTTAGTATATTTCAAGAACCGTGAAATCAACTTTGTATTGTGTGATTTTTACGGAAGAGAAAACATGAATAATGTATCAATAGATCTAAATAAAATATATTTATTTTTTTTTCATTATTAAAATTATATTTTATTTAAGTGTAAAAACCTATGGATTAAAATAATTAGAAGTGATATTGATTTTATTATTGAAAAATATTATTATTACAGTTTATTAAAGTTTTTTTCTTTTATTCAAAATATATTTATTAATTTTTAACTGTAATTGAAAACGGTTAAATTAAAATGAAATGAGTATTTTTTTTATTATCATTTATGAGTTTGAAATGATAATTTTTTTCATATCATTTTACATAGCAGTAAAGATTAATTTTAAATTTTAAGAGACGAAGAAATATGTCCAAGATGAGTTTTTTTTCAATAACAATTTTTTGATTGGTTTTTTTCCAATTTCAATTATCATTTTTAAAGCTCGACGCGAAGACATCTTCTGCATGTGCAATAAAATAAACATGAACTTAATTAGTATTTCTTCAATAAACATGATTTATTGGTTAACACCATAACAAGAGTTCATCCATTCAAGTAGACGCTGTGCTTTTGAATCATGTTTCGCTTCTTAGAATAAGTTTCTGTTGCATGCGAGTCTCAAAATTGAAATTTTTTCAAACATGTTCTCTACACAATTGCTTATGAAACATTCTCTTCTTAGAATATTAAGTTTATATTTGATTGAAATATGTTTTGAAACAACATTAGCCAGAAGCTTCCAATTACTGGAAAATTTAAAGACGTTTATTTTTATTAGACACGGTGCGGATATATGTAATTATTTTTATATTCATCTCGTGCACAATGTTTTGCAACAAATAAAACTATTTTTATTCCACTTATTATGTACGGATTAAATTATTATTCAATGAAACTGCGGATTGATCAATATTTATAACCTGTAGAGCATTGAATTAATCCAAATTCGTGTAGTATTTGCAGAATGCAGAGATTTCATGTGATCCTGCGACAAAGGCGCACCTGTTGCACCTTGCACAGTTTGGTGCACGCATTCGGCAATATCAAGCGCATCGTGATGACTTAGTTCACGCCCGGCGCTGTTACATAACGACGACCGTGAAATTGGTGGCTTCGATCTGCGAAAATTGCTGGAGGCCGCAGAAGACAGAAATATTCTTGAACTCCCAGTTAAAATTGGGTCTATATCTAAATCCCGACAATCAAAATCCCGACATTGTGGAAATATCCGACAACCATAATACCGATACTGTAAAGTTTTTATTATGATTATTTCAGAAATATTTTTTTTTGCAAATCTTGATGATTAATTAATTACGTATTATATACGATTTAACTTAGGCACAGAGTAATTATAATGACGTAGATTCAAGACTAAATAGGAATGGATGAAATGTGGTCAACTTGAACAATCAAATTTAAGGGATGTAATTAAATAAATAAATGTTCGGGATTTTGTTACTGTCGGGATTTAGAATATCTGGATTTTAATTGACTTAATTTTGATCAGAATGAGTTAAAGTTTTATAGGAATGGATGAAATATGGTCAACTTTGTCCCGTACACTAAAAAAAATCATTGTTAAACGATATAATTAAATAAATAAGTTAAACTATATTTGAAGAAAAATCAATCTGTTTTTTATTTAATATTATTATTTCATTCAGATTCTGAAAATATGAATGTTTATATAATTTTATTATTTAACTTTGAATATTATCGGTTTATTTCCCATCTGAATATAGTCGGGTGCATGGAAATAAATAATTACAAATGTACCGTACGAAACGAAACGAAATATGCTTCGAAGAACAATCTTCGTTCTCTGTCACTCGACGCGCGTATTTATATATATAAAAAAAATTAAACACTTATTATGGCCACATAATGAACTTTAAAAGTACATAACAGTACATGAAAATAAACGAATTTATTATATAATAACGTTCCCTCTCTTTCTCCCACATTTATATTTTTTCATTCTTTTCCGCCGTCGGATTCTTGAGAATTTCGAGTAGTTTAACTTGTTCTACATTTTACAACTCTTCTTTTTTTTGTACACTTCTGTTCCGCTACGCCTCCAGAACTGTTTCGATCGTATTAACATTTGGAGTTTCAACGAACCGAAGGACGAATATGCAGTTGTTATTAATTTTTGCATTTAATAATACCATAACAATTCATAAATTTAGCTTTATTTTAAATAATTTGGATTAATATTCTAATTTTATTAACAAATTTCGTAAACGATTTTATTTATTTTTTGTATCTATTTGCTGTATATTTCATTCAATGATTGAAAAGTTTAATTAACTAATTTAATTGATTCGTTTAATTAAAGAAAGTCGTATGAGTTTTTCTTGAACTTCGTTGAAGAGAAAATTAGAAATTAGTATATTAAATTGGTTTAAAAACGATACAATTCTTAGAAATATAAGGAGAATTCTAGTATCATATTTATAAATTATATGAGAAAAAATTGAAGTACACATTGAAACACTGAGTGTGTACAAGCTTTTATATGATGGTAAGATGACCTACGACCAGGTCGTAAAACGATAAACATCTGATACATGGATCAAAGTTAAAGACATCATCAAGTATAATAAACTTCAAGAAGATCTTAGGAATGAAATAAAATTAAAAAAAAAATCTTAAAATAAAGTATTTTCTTTCAAAATATGATCAATAATAATTAATACAAATATAATTGATTTTTTTTTACAAATATTTAAATGATGAAAAATACCAATAAACATAATTTATTTTGTATTTTCTTAATGAAAAGTAGAGATGTGAGTGTTGTAATATTTGTAATTTAATTTTTGATTAAATTTGTAATAATTAATATAAAATGAAGATTTCTGTAAGTGAATAGGAAATTAATTTTATTGTAGATTTTGTAGTGAAGTTGAAATTAGAAACCTTAGTATTAATAATAACGAGGATATATCTATTCAAGTTGAATGAATGTCAACCTGTTTGTTCTATTTTTTGTTCATTTTTTGAGCAATATACGTTGTTGAACGTTGCATTCAGGAAAAGCGACGTCTAAATTTACACAAACAGGTTCTTTTTCCCGCATTTAAAGCCACTTAAACGTTGTAAGAGAGTGAAACGTCTACAGGACGAGGGGAAAAAGATGTTGTATAAAAATTGGCAAAACGTTGTCGACGGCGACGATCCAGGTTAATAGCACCGATGTAAACGCGCTGCCTACTTTTACAATTGTCTTGTAATGAGACATCCATAAATGGGGTCGAGGAGGCGAAGCTTGGATGGATGGATGATAGTTGAAGATGTTCATCGAATGATCGGTTCCTGAGCCTCACGTCGATAGTAACGAGGATGCAGAGAACTAGACAATAATGAGCAATTCCAATATGCCGTCCGAGCCACTATAAACCAGTTGTTGCAAAGGCCCGGCCAAGTCTTTAGATGTTAAGTGAGAGTCCACTGCACCGACCTGTTACGGCCAATGACAGTAAACCATTAAAAGTAAAAACATTGAAGAAATTGCTAACATTTAAATAATATGTATAAAACTGTACCAATGAAATAGAATACCAAGTAAAAACATGGAATTTCAATATTGACAATAATTTGGATAAAACTATACCAATCAAAGAAGATCACTAAATAATTGGCAATATCTCAAGAAGAACTTTTGCAATTAATAATTAGATAAAGCATACAAATCAGAGAAGAAGATGAACAAATGATCCTCTACATCTCAAAAAGAAATATTACAATTTTTGAAAATATTATAATTCCAAATACCAAAAATATGTTGATGTTAAGTAATAGAATTGAAGAAATTTAAATAAAGCCATAACAATCAAAGAGGAAGATCAGTGGTTCATAAAATAATAATGTAAAAAATCATAATTACTCATAACATTTTGATGTTAATTCATTCTGCAAGATGTAATTGCGCCAAGTGTCTACACTTTGAGAATGATTTATGAGATACGTCGACGTCCATTAGACGCATTTGAGATAGGTTGAAAACTATGGTGGTTCGTCGAAGGTGACGAAGGCGTTGCATAAATATGCATGAGGCCGGAGCAGGAAGCTGCAGATCTGCTGGATAACGAGTGCACCACAAATAGAGATATATTGTTGTAAATCTGGTGTACCTGGGTAGACGCCCTTGACTCTCGTCGCGTTCTACATGCATTCTGACCTACCTCACAGCAGCTACCCGCAGACCGCTTTACGCTCCTCTTGTTGTTCGTTCGTTTTCTTTCAACATTTTTTTTTATTCGGCTTCTTCTTCTCACTCTCCTCAACCTCTTGGAAAATGAAGAGTCGACAAGAAGTGGTAGAAAAAGAAGAGAAGAAAAAAAGAACGGATGGAAGCAATGGGAATGATTATATGAGTGTTGGCCCTACGTTCTTTATAATGAGCACAAAGAGAACCAGCGGAACCGACACTGGATAAATCAAGAGGAGAGAGGTAGTCGTAAAGCATTCGCGATCCGCAAATAAAATATAACTTAATTATTATTTATGCAAAACAATAAATTTCTTTGTTGCTTTTTACAAATTCCTTTCGGCTTTTCCCACGTGAGAGAATATCCACGCTTCGCCTTGTCCTTTACTTATCTCTTGAATCTTTTTACTCAGCTGTTATTTATACATCCAATTATATAAATAAAGTAAAACTTATCATTAAATACGTATTGATATTGACTTATATTTTCAATTGTTTTCATATAAATTGAAGTAGGTATTTTTTCCAAAGATGTTGTTTGATATCCGAATTGTTCGATTCAAGCTACATATCAATATTAATGATAGCTACCAACAGTAACATTAATTGACCGATAAGTTGTTTGTTACCCGAACATTTGTTTGATGATTCGCAATTCAAACTGTTCGTTAACCGAACACACACTGTACTTTTAATTAGCAGTTAAATTAATTTGTAAGACTATAGAGTTTATAAAATATTATTCTTATTTACGTTCAAATCAATTTCAATGTGTTTTTCTCATTCAAATTCAAATAAATTTAAATTAATGCTAATAATTGTTACGTCTGGTCAAAAACACATATTTTATTGCATTTAATAGTTAAAAACAAGGAATTAAATTAAGATCTTCATTGAAAGCAAATTAATCATCCTATTGTAATATATAATAATATATGAAACTATTTTTTTTAATATTATTTATTACAATAATAAATTTGCATTGACTTTTCAATAATTAAATACATAATTAAATTAAATCATTTCATCATTTTTTTAAATTAATAAATTAGGTTAAATAGTTTAAATTTAACAACGAACTTTGATTGCAATTCAATTAATTAATTATACAATCATGTAATACGAAATTATTGAATATAAACAAGTTTTGTCCAAATTTGTCCATATTTTAGTGCATATAAAAATTAGAATCATTTAAAAGAAAATAAATATTAGCAAAGCGCTTATAATATTTCTTTCAATATTTATTTTGATATGAAGCAAAGAAAATAATTATGTTTACATAGAAATATTAAATAAAAAATTGTGTTGAATATCTGTAACATAATTTGTAGATACAAGGATTTGAATTCAGCAAAAACTGCGCAGAAAGCATAAATTTGCTTGGAAAAATGTGTGACACGCTTTCAAACAGCACTCTCCTCATCCGACATCCTCATTCGAAAGTATTATGCTAGTGAAATATACATATTTTTAATATGTATTCCGTATCGAGATTAGGTCATCGCGAGTTTACAGTTAGCAGCTAAATAAAATTAAATCGAACAATAAGAATATTGTTACAAACAAATTATTAATACTTTAAGAGCGTGTGAATTACATCGGATTCCCAAGGTCCGAGCATCGATCATCACGCGACCTCACGTCACGTTCTTTCCTCGCCCAATATTTTTTTCTTCTCTTGTCTACTTCTTCTTGATCATCAACTAGTAGTAAATACTTCTTTTTTTATGTTGTTGCTCCTTTCGTCCACCAGATATTTGTAGATAACTGGACCAGATTTGGAATTGAATTTTGATCGGGTCAATTAAAACGGACGAGCCACGAGCAGAACAGAGATGGAGACAGTCATGATATAACGGTGAATCCGACGAAATTTGTTTATGCCGTGTGCATCATAGGTCGTCGGATCCGAGGCGCTGTGGGAACAGAGGAAACCAGACCGAAGAAATAAAGGAGTATATAAGAGGGAGAACAAGAAAACTTGTAAGATAGGAAACTTACTGTAATGAAGCTCGCATATGCAACGCGTGTTGCGGGAGGAGCGAAGAAAGAAAAATAAAGAAGAAGAAATAAACAAATAATAAAAATAAATCGAGGAGCCGTCGCATACCGGCGCGTTGCATAACGGGGCTCGAATCGCTCGGTTCTCTTATTCAAATCTGACCCACATGCAAAAAAATAATAAAAATATATACGAGGAGTGACTTCACGTAGCGAAATGCACCTGAAAACTGCCCGTTTTCAGATATTCCAGGTGTAAGTTTATGATGGACTTTAAGATCCGCCGCGACCGGTGTTTATGGCGTCAATTAGAGGATTTATTGGGATGGCTTCGGTCTCTTTGCCTCCGCCAATAAACCGATAATAAATCAATACATTAGAGGCCGCCACTCGGCGAGTTGCGGTATTCGATATGCCTTAAGTACCACAGAAGAGCCACTCCACCTCGAACATATAACATCTGCAAACTCGTATTCATTTGAAACCGAGGCTTGCGAACAATATCACATATTTAGCATTTAAAGTACACAATAAGAATTTTGTGTCTTCGCAAATGCTGAACATTTTTCTGTTAGTAGACGTAACAAATTCTCTTTAATATTTACATTATATATTATTTGTTGTGGTTCTTGTAGTAACAAAGAATATGTGAAAACACATATTAAAACTTTATTAACGAAATTGACTTTTTTCATTAGAATACTGTTCAATAAGGGGCAGATTTAGGACAGGTTATTGGCTTCAGTTCAATCAAAAGATCTCCCTAAACTTAGGTTAATTGGGTAGACACCCAAACAGTTTTGTCAAACTTTTTCAAAATAGTTAAAAAAAACAACTTTGGAAACAATGTTTTTACGTTTGTTTAAATTTAAAAATTGAAAAATATAATTAATGCTGAATTAGGAAGCGTTTCACTTGAGATCAACAATAGATAAATCTATTACAATGGAGTTGTTTCCTGGAGAAGCAGCTTTACTTTACATTTTCGAAGTAACAACGAAGGTCACCGAGAGGAACGTGAAAACCGTTTTATTGTGTAATTGAAAATGAATAATTCGAAACTCGAAAAAAACAATTTTCTCGATACGTTAATCGTGATCAGCTTTAATATACGAATGGAATATGTTTACAAATATTTTTATAATTAATTATATGTATAGATAATTTATTTAGTCGGAAAATAATTGAATATGTCGTTTAAACAGTAAATAAGATTCTGATTATATTTGAATTCGCTACCGCAACAATTAGCCATCTAATTAAAAGTAAATACATGATGTTTATGATGGTTTCGTTCGTTAAATGGAGGCTTTCCGAATCACGTTCGAGATGAATATACGCGTTGTTTTCGTGTTGTCGCAATACCAATTAAGATTTTTTTTAACATTGGAAGAGTAGTAATAAAGATGAGAGGAAGATGAATAAAATAAGAAAAACAACAACAAACTGTAAGTGGTCTGTATGGTAAAGTAATTACAAATAGTATAAGCAGTTGAAGGTTGCAATGGTACGTGTGTTTTATGCGATGTAATTGTCGAAAGGTTTTATACATTGAAGTTGGCATGCACGAAACAGTTCGGTGCCTTCGGCTGAACGTTTTTGGGAACGTGTTCAAAGCCTAATTATTATTACGGGGCATTCATTACCCGTACGAAATGTTTACAATTCATTCACCTCGGTCATTGTAATATGTACATCAATTTATTAATTATCCCCAAGGATAAGTAACCTTACTTATCGTCATCGAAAAACCATTGTAACCGATGGTGCAAAGGCAACAGCAGGAATCATTGTAAACGAGAATGATTAATATCCTAAGATCGTGTCGCAAAGACAAAAGAACGATTGTATGGGATTATTTATTATAGTCGGAAACGAACGTGGAAATAAATTGGAAAGCCGTTGGAGTGATCGATCGTTCCTTGCGAATTCTCCGGATAATGTGTCTCGTATTGTAGGTAGAAGATTATTTGTTGATTTTGTTTTGTCTGTAGTTCTGCAACTCTTTGATATACAACATATCAGTCGGTTGTGCTATACCTGGATGAGGTTTATGAGTTACGTGCGTGCTCTGCTTGAACACGTCTCTCAGGTTACAGACGTAAAGACAAAAAGACCGAAAACAAAAGCCATAAATTACTATTTGACCTGAAGCGAATCGTCGCTCCGTGCCCCAGGGTACGCGCCGCCGACTATTCCATAAAATTGTACCGGGCGGAGGAAGATAAGGCATGCATGGGAAATGTTCACATTCCCCGATCATAGCGAGCATCGTGATCGTTCCATTTATAGATGGACACGACCTGCTCTTGATTCGCAATTCCCGAAGGCATACATACATACATATGTATACATCTCCTGAGAGGATGTGCGGCCACGACCTTGCCAGGTGCTTACCCCCTTCACCATCCTCCGCAGCGGACTATTTAATGACGGGTGTTACGTAAAGCTATCACGCGAACCGTAATTAATGAAATTCGCGAACTTCCGTGGCTTCGAACCACCGTGAAGGATGGATGGAGTTCGCTCTACTCAAACATGGTACAAAGATGTGCATTTGCGTGTAGTGTTCAAATCTTTATTATTTTTGATTTTGACGTGCGGAACGGCTCTTGCATCCCGAAATTATAATTACACAATTAAGATTAAATCTTCTGAAGAAAATGATCCGAAGTTTCGGAACGGACAAAACAGGACAGGGCTTGAAGATGGTAATCGTCGATATATCCACCTTTCTCTCTCTTGCGCATTCCTTGACCCTGTATGTCTCCTACGTTAAACGCACATCGGGTTCTTATCGCGACATCGATCTGCACGTGACGCTTATTTTTTTGTTTGTTATGTTTTAAAGGACCCGACGCATTCCTGCCATCATTTTCGGTCTGAAATCGCAAATTGCGTAATTAAAGTGCGAGCAACGGTATGCTAAGTGGACCACGCTTGCATCAGCAACCAACAAGCCTCCAATCAGTCAATCTTTCAAATACCATTTTTTTGTATATTCTACAGAACATTTTAGACACTTTAAAATACAAAAAAAATATTGTATATTATATTATATTAACCAACGATCACTCTTTATGTGCTAATATATTATATATTTATTAAAAAAGTTGCGTAATTATAATTATTAACCGATACATAAATGTATTATATAATTTAAATGTATTCTCGTGTATAATACGATATAAACTATATATATGAATAATAATATTAATTTTGATAATTATATAATTATCACATATAAACATGGATGTAAATATATTCCATGAGTTATTTTTTTAATGTGAAAAACGCTCCCTCATAATAATTAAATTTTTAATACATGCCAAGCGTATCATATTTAAAATAATCGGATAAAGTAGTTAACGTTGAAAAGCGCTAAAACGTTATTAAATTCTGGTAAAGCCTTTGAAGCAACAGGTTAGAATATTATAGCTTATAGCTAATGGCTACAGGTCTAAATCGATTGCAGAATTGTACAGTGGGTGATCGCTTAACGAACAGTTCGGATTGCGAACAAATCAGACAACCAAAAACATATATTCGGATAACGAACATCTTACACTATACTATACAAATTGAATTTTAATGCTATACCCATAATAATTTTGTTCGTTAACCGAACACCTACTGTAATTGAATTACGTTTAAAGTGAATTAAAAAACATTTTAAGAACCTTAGTTTTTTTTTCTTATGAAACAAATTTTCAGGAAAACAAAAAGGTTGAGAAATGCTGATCTATCATATGGTGTTGAATCAAGAGTGTTTTGAATTTCAATAGAGTACCCGATGTTACTGAATGATTAACTCTTGTTGTATCCTATGTAAACAACCATCGTCTATTTCTTGAGCGAAACAAGAGATTTAGAATTTCTCGTACCACTAAATTGATCTTAATGGCACGGAACGAACATGTGTGAATCGAGTATCGAATTGATTTAAGTTTTTTGTATGTATATTGTTTTTTGTTTTGCCGTAGTTCGATGACTTTCATGGATGATACCTACCATCGTTTAGTTGTTTTTCTGCGGTAATATTTGACCTAGAACGTTTTCCGATTGGTGTTCGACGTTAAACAAATGCAAACATTAGTTACGGCCGAACGGTTTTGCGACATTTCGTGTAACGCCAATAACCAGAGCTCTCGATCTCTCCACATTGTGATCACGGCGTGCAGCTTTCTTGAGGCTACGACCTCCTCCTGTGTGGCATGCACAATGCACTTTACCACAATTCATCCGATCCTTGCATACAAAACCATTTAATCAGAATGAACGACCGCAATTGGAATACCAGTAGTTTATTGGCTTTTATGATTGAATTCATTATTTTGCACGAGAATAACCAATGCATTATGAATGCCTTCGCCTTTGTTTCCATCTACTTTCTATTGTTTTACATTTGTTTAATCAACAAGATTTTAGCCTATAACCTTCGCTATTACAATCAAAGATCTTATTGTTTGTAAAGAGTAACAACCTTAACTATTTTTCAACAATTTTTATTTGTTTTTTTTTTTCATACTAGGAAGTAATGTCAATTGCTTAATTCAAATAAATATTTAACTTTTCAATACTTGTGTTATACAATTATCCAAATATTATAACGTATTTGATTCTCCAATACTAAATTCATTTTTGACATCATGTTATGGAAACAAAGAACTATTTAAAATAATCATCTTTAAGAAAATCATCTTGGAATAAAATGAAATGTATTATTAGATAAGTTTTATATTTAAAAAAAATAAATATTAAATTTGCATAGTTATATAATATCAGGAAAATAATATATTTTTGGACAAAATATGACTTTTTTGTTGTGATTAGAAATTTCTAATCGTGTTAAAGTGAAGGTGTGTTTTAAAAGTACCGTGTTATATGAGGAATACCTGTATATTAAATTGAGATGTAATTATCTGGATGTTGGTGTAAAACGGATCTTTTAAAAGGAACGTTAGTAGCGTCGTTCGTGGTTCGACGATCTTGTAAGTATGATTGCCGTAAAAATATTGTTTTCAGGGATTATTACGCGTTTGCATTATAATTATTTCCGAGTAAAATAATGGCGAGACAATTAGGCGATCCGAGAACCGTGTAAAAATCACGTCTCCACGAAAGACAGAAACGTGTCCATAGAAATGAACCAAAACAGAGAAAATGTTCCAATTATGATCAAGGTGTTAAACGTAAGGTAACAAATGGTCAGACCCACAAGGGGATCGAGAAACCATCCCAACTGGAGCCAATTATCATTGCTCCACGTACGATTGTCTTCTTCGATGGAAGAAGAACCAGAAGAACAAAAAAAAACTATATATATGATAGCTACCTTGCAACCAAACAGAATGAAAATGAAAGAGAAGAAACAGCATTCAGACCACCCATTGCATAAGTTACCGAGAACCGACTAATTGTTACACCCCACGTTCCCAAAATGCCATCCTCGAATCGTCTTATTAAAATATCGGCCGTTCCTTCATTATACTCTCTCTCTCTGTCTTTTCTTTCTTTGGATCTCGTTGTTCTTCATTGCCGCTGCTCTAATGTGGAATCTTAATTCTATCCCCGCTCATTATGTGCAATTATTTGTAAGCACATCTTTGGAGAAACGGAAACAAAAGGAAGACTCGAAAAATAAAAAGAAACGTGATCGAGATGGAAAGAATTCATGTCACACTGTTCAGCACAGACCATACAATGCCGAAACGTCTATAGTCTACGACGGGAATGTCGTCAGACTCTCAGAAATCACGAATGTTATGTCACATCTTGCCGACAAATCCTATTTCAGAGATGCAATATACCATATACTTCAGTGTATAAGATTTTAAATTTGATTGCTAGTTATTTCATGAAATATTAAAGAAACTACATCTGCAGTAATTGTATAAAGTCCTTAAAAAATAAATGCAAGATGAGTAAAAAAAACAGCCTATAATTGATATAAAGGATACATATTTAAAAGCTGTAGAATAAAACTAACAAACATATAAATTATAACATAATACTATGACATCTTTCATAATCAGTTACTAGGAAGTAATTTCTATTGATACTCGATTATTTAAAAGTATGCTGTGAACCAGTTTAAAGCTGTATAATGAAAATGAACGGGTTCTTGATTATTTTGCAAATGTCGCGTTAATGGCGTAGGGGCTCTGAAGATACCAACCACATTAGTCCAGTAGTTAAAATGCGCACTTTCCATACATTTACGTACATCCAATTGCAAAGCAATCATCATAGTCGTTATTGGTGGTTAAATTAACGTCCTTGCTGATTATTACCAAAGGCTTAAAATACATCTCAGGAAGTCCTTGGGGACAAAGCGAAACACGCATCTTCCTGTTTTCAGGTTTTTACCTCAGATAATCCCCCATAACAATTGTTACACACATATGAGCGAGTTGAATGCATTTAAACATCAATTAATCCTTACAATGTTATCTTAATCGCGCAAATGGCGTACGTTAAGGAAGGAATTAAAGGACTTCGGACAAGATGCTCACTAATTACCCCGGCCAATTAAAATTCGGACGATGTGATCTCCTCTCGCCATAACGGAAACGGAAAGTTCATTTACCCGTGCGGAAATGCTGCTCTGTTTTATTCATCTTCTTTATAATTCCTTCACCTCTTCCTTCTTCTGTTTTACTTTTTTTTTTATTAATTTCTGTCGTTGTTGTTTGTTCGTATTCATCGCAATCTGGTTTAACTAGGTAATCGTTTATTCTCAGGACTCGCGACCTGTGTGCATTTAATTAACGTGAATTTAGTGGCCTCCCTGTTATTTAACTGTTTCTTAAATTCAGGTTAATAAGAAGTTTACGTGCGGTAATGAATTTAATGCATTAATATTACATCTTCGTGAATCATTATCCACGTCTGCTTCTTATCTTAAACAGTGTGTTTTGCTCTTATGCGAAAGCCTTTGTACAAAGACAAAGGATCTTCGGTCTCGTTGTTCTTGGCTTCTACTAGATTCATTATAACAAGTTTATACGCGTATTATTTTTTTTTAATGCAGAAACGAACAATAACGAGCGGTATTTAGTAATTTTGTAGCACTTTACAATAATCGTTATATTTAATGTCGAGACATGTTTATAGGGCCATAAATAACAAGCGAGAAGATCTCTGAACGAAGTGGACAAAATAAACTAATGCATTAAAAACGACAATAGTGGCGGCGGGACGTGAATAGCTTTTTCGATAAGTTTATGGACAACTATATAGTTGCTTATTATCCATTTGGAATGGAATAGCTAACTAACCTACACCATTAAATTATATCGCAATGCATCGGTTTAGCGGATTAGAAACGGTGCACTCATAAGAGGGATGTTGGTATACTATTATTTCTATATTTGTTTTTCTTATTTGCAGAGCGATTATAGTTTTGCCAATTCCACCAGGAATTCTGCGTTGTTATGGCACGAGAGAGCTCACCTCAACGCCAAAAAATCCAGAGGAAAGATCTGTTCCATAGCATTAGCCACAGCGGCTTTCCTAGTTTTAGTCACAGTTCTAGCCATAGCCGGTCTAGCGTTATACATGGGAGCCTTCCGCAACGAACCGACTAATGGTAAGCAATAACCATTCTGTTCTAACCATATAACTAATAATTATTATTTCAGCATCAGTATCGTTTAGTTGTAGTGCAAAGGTATCAAAGGGCGATCGCTTTGTAACAGGTCTTCAGGACAAAGCTCGAAAGTATAGGCAACAATTGGAATTCCTCTACCAAAGGTCCACGCTTGGTCCTGCTCTGGTATCCTGCACCATCGAAAGGTTCGGCAACGATAGCCAAACAATCTTCTTTAAAATCACGCTGAATAGAATGAAGATTCCTAGGCATTTCACGAACGTTGAGAAGGCCCTTAAAGATATTTTATTATCCGATGCCGTTTCGCGGAAGCCAATCTTTCGAACAGTTCGATTCGATCCTAGGAGTATCAATATTAGGCAGTCGGCTGAAAGCGAAGCGTACCAAAGAGTCATAACTAAGCCCAAAGAGCTACCAAAAGTACGACCACCAGTTGTATTACATAAACCTACTGCAAAACCCAACCTGACTGTAACTGCTGATCTTCCTGTTAAGAAGAGACCAATTGTTGAAGAGATTGATATAAAGGAAGACAATTTACCGGTGATCCAAGGCTCTTTCAAAATCAGCAAAACCGAAGCAGATATCACCGAAAAGAAATCTATTCCAACTACTTTTGAAACCACTCACAAACCAAAGACTACCAGCTCACAAAAAGTTCCAACCCTTAAAGAAACTGCGGTAACTAGTGCACCGTTTAAGTTAGCGACTGCTGAAAAATCTCCCAAACCTTCATCAACAACAACTACTACTACCGCTACCACCACCTCAACAGCAAAAACAATAACTTCTACTACTAGTACAACCACTACAACGGAAAAGACCACTACAACTGAAAGAACAACAACAGTTCCGGAATTCAAATATCTTTCAACGAATTTGCCATCAAATAAATTTATCTTTTCTATTAGTCCTGACGTATATAATCAAGAGCCTTGGGTGCCGATTTACGAAAACAAAGAAGCTTCGGAAACGCCGCAGACTTTCAACCGTCCAATTTATACGAGTTTCACGAATCCTGGATTATCATTCAATCCGGTGGAAACTGAGAAGCTGGGTTCCACGAATCTGCAAGGTCACCCAATACCCGTGAATAAAATACCTACAATCACAGAACCGTTTTTCTTCGAAACAACCACTGATCTAGCACAAGAACGCAACGAAGACATGGATTTGTACGACCTTAAAACATCAGATAGTAATTTTGACGAGGGTTTCGTTGAGGTTGAAACGCTAAAGTACGTTCCAGGTTCTGCGAATACCACGACCATCGATACAGACGAGAAATCTAATTGGGAAATAGTGAATAGCACCACACCGAATAGTTCTGATGCTTACAAATTGAAGCAGACGGCTATTTTGAAAAACATATCTTCTATATTTCATAGTCTAGTGTCTACTTTAAGCTTAACAACTAAACCAACTGTGGAGGAAAAAGAACCTGATCGCGTAGGACAAGTAGAAGTCGTCGATGTTGATGATCTTTCTCTAATTATGCAAACGACAAAGTTGCCTTTGGTAACTTTACTTCCGGTGAAATCGAATTCTGGAGTTGGTAGACCAGTAAGGCCAAGACCCAAAAATGAGAACAAAACACTGATTGAAAACAGAAGTTTTTCGAATGATCCACCAAAGGTCAATTTAAACGCCTTCATCGAAACTCCGATCTTTACAGAAGTTGTCACCTCGGTCAGCTCAGAATCGAGCAAAGTGAAATTGAATAAAACTCAACTTGCTGAGTTCAAAGTTGGTAGCGATTTAAACTTTGCTACTGAAGTTGAGCAGGAAACAACAACAGAAGAATATAGTTTTGAGGATGATGTAGCTATACTAAGTATAAATTCATCCGGCGCAATCGAATCAGAAGTAGAAGGAGTGCATTACATAACACCAGAGAAATTAAAAAAATTGTCGGAGATCAGCAAGTTGAGCAACAACCATACTCTACCAGATGATGGTGTTATATCGACAAAAGCAATCTCATCTAGTTACACAATCAACCATTCTGGATTTAATTTATTGACGAAGACGTTTAACAAAATTCCGAATTCCGTCAAGGAGGAAGAAAAGAAAGCATCAACTGGTTATAATAGCTTTCACCTAAGCCTCAGTAACAGATCAGAATGCAGCAATTTTACTTACAAATGCGATGATGGACAATGCTTACCCGTCACGGCCAGATGCAACCAGTTGGTTGATTGTAATGACGGATCTGATGAGAAAAACTGCAATTGTGCCGATTATTTACGTTCTCAATTTCTCTTGAGGAAAATTTGCGACGGAATCGTCGATTGTTGGGATTATTCCGATGAAAATCAATGCGGTAAGATTTCTAATGAAATTTACTACATATTTATTAAAATATATATATTTTAGAATGGTGTTTGCCAAATCAATACGTCTGCGGAAACTCGAAAGTTTGCATAAATAGGACAAGTATATGTGACGGTATTAGGGATTGTCCGCATGGCGATGATGAAAGACAATGCGTCACAGTGGCGCCAAGCTTAAATGCAGCTGATGAATTTCCTTACCATTCAGAAGGATATTTGATGGTCAGGAAGCATGGGCAATGGGGAAAATGGTGCGTCGATAATTTTCAAAATGTTGTGGCTAAATCCCAAACGGCTTGGGAAATCAGAGATTTAGGACAAGCGGTTTGCAAAGCTATGACTTATCAGTAAGTCTCTAAATATTATGGAATTAGAACATATTTTAAATTATTGTTATTTTAGATCGTTGGATAATGTAAAAATTTTGAAGGAAAATAAGTCAAAAGCTATCTACAGAAATTCAAAGTACTACGAATTATCCTACACGTTTCAAAACGAAACCAAATCGAGTTTAACCTTTGAAAGCACTGGTTGTAAATCTGGTGAAGTGGTTAAAGTCAAATGTCAATCTTTACAATGCGGAGCTCGACCTCAAGCAGCTAAACAAGCAGCTAGGTTAGTGATTAAATCGCTGAACTTTAGTTCAAATTAATGTTAGACGATTTTACAGGATTGTTGGTGGTGGTAACGCAGGATTAGGAGCTTGGCCCTGGCAAGCAGCTCTTTATAAAGAAGGCGAATTCAAATGTGGCGCGACCCTAATTTCTGACAAGTGGTTATTATCTGCTGGTCATTGTTTCTACCAGTAAGTTTAACACTTAATAATCATCAATCTATGTTTAATTGATTTCTTATTTAGATCGCTTGATGAACATTGGGTGGCACGTTTAGGAGCTTTAAGAAGAGGAACTGCACTGCCATCTCCATATGAACAACTCAGACCTATAATTCAGATTATCTTACATCCGGATTACGTGGACGCCGGTTTCATAAATGATATATCTTTATTGAAGATGGAAGTCGGTGTTATATTCAGCGACTACGTGAGACCAATTTGCCTACCATCTGCAGAATCCCCTCCGAATGATGGCAGAATGTGTACTGTTATCGGATGGGGACAACTTTTCGAAATTGGAAAAATATTTCGTGAGTATTTTATAAAATAAATTAAGAAAATCGATTAATTTTTCTATTTTAGCTGATACACTCCAGGAAGTGCAAGTTCCGGTGATATCAACGGAAAAGTGCAGAGAAAGGACTTTGTTCATGCCTCTCTTCAGTTTGACCGAAGACATGTTCTGTGCGGGATACGATAGAGGTGGAAGAGACGCCTGTCTAGGAGATTCGGGAGGGCCATTGATGTGTCCAGAATCTGATGGCAGATGGGTTTTACATGGGATCACTAGCAACGGCTACGGATGCGCAAGACCCTACCAT
Organism: Nicrophorus vespilloides; assembly: GCF_001412225.1. Taxonomy (NCBI): domain Eukaryota; kingdom Metazoa; phylum Arthropoda; class Insecta; order Coleoptera; family Silphidae; genus Nicrophorus; species Nicrophorus vespilloides. The sequence continues at coordinate 3,390 of NW_017099868.1, read as the reverse complement.
CCAGGAGTCTACACGAAGGTATCGAACTATATCAGCTGGATCGACTCTCATCTATCAGGAGCCTACAATTCCAATGGTACTGTAATAAAAAGCGCCTGCTCAGGACATCGCTGTCCTCTCGGAGAATGCTTATCGAAAAGCAGGTTGTGCAACGGATTCATCGAGTGCAGTGATGGTAGTGATGAGGTCGGTTGCTTAGATAACTGAAGAACAGTACAAAACTAAAGACACAAGGCTTCGTCCAGATAGTAGACCCTTGCGATATTTTTTCTGTGCATATTTTGAATGTAAGATGTTTTGAGTCATCAATGATGTTCATGACTCTAAAGATCGAAAGTGACAAATTCTGTATTTATCCCAGGGTCTAGGACAGTAGTGTAGTCCCAATTATAGGTTCTAGGGTTAATTTTATCTATTCATGCATTTTCATGCATAAACCTGAACTGCAGTGTCTTATAACAATTAACGCTACGCTACTGGTCTAGGATATTTATTTAAACGAGTGATATATTTTGTATATAAGTTATTTCTAATTATTGCATTAATTTAATTATATATTTTTTATCATTAAATTTAACCTGGAGACTTCCGCTCGGATTCAATCCAGATCGGTGATGAAATTTCAGCCCGAAGTTCTCAGGTTGAATAAGCCAATAAATGTTATCATTTCTTTTGTTACGTGCACTGCTATGTTACGTATAATTGCGCGATCCGATTAATCAGTCTAAGTTTTGCATTCGTTAAGCTAACACAATGTGTTTTGCACATACTGCCCAGGTGCATGTGCAACTACTAAAGAATCCGCTGCCAGATGTCATACCAATCTTTAGGTACGTATAGACAACATTAAATAAGTGGCTGTTTCTCATATTATCCTATGTAGACCACCCCCGATTGTTGAAGATGCACTCTCCGATGATGAGATCATCAATAATAACGTCAATGTTGTCATTGAGACAGAAGATCTAAATGATCAGGAGAATTTTCGGCAAGTGAAAATCGTGCCCGATTTCCATGTACGTCATAACGCTGATAATGAGGAGGAGCGTAACAATACCAACATCATCAGCATCAGGGAGGATAACACAAGATTCTTTTGGTACAACTACATGTTTGGAGCATTGATTGTAATACTATTTATTGTTATCTATTTCATTCAAATGTGAATAACCTCTGATGTTATGAAAATAAAATTGTGCAATTAAAATTGACCTTGTAATAATGAGTATTTTATTTACTAATTGGGTAACGTGCATTCAAATATTATTATACCGATTCAAATTCATGATGCAATAATCTATAATCAAATTAATATCATGATACTATTGTACACCTGGGAGTTCGCACAAGCGGCCCTTACTTCATTGGACTAAACTACACATAGGTAATATTGGTATAGAGATCAGCTGGCTAGGGAAGCCTCAGGAATGACGAAAAACTGAGAAGTGCTTCAACACCAGTTCCTAATGTTATGTATTATGTAAATATATATGAAGTTTCTTTTTTCAAATTATGATAACTTATTATACTACAGAATTCGGATATTTCTCATTCGGAACATTTAAAAAATATTTTTTCAAATTGG
>NW_017099868.1:0-1784 GCF_001412225.1 Nicrophorus vespilloides | reverse complement strand
CGAAACAACTTTAAACATACCACAAAATAACGTTGATTGCCGAACTGTTACAAATCTATAATCGTAATACTGAATCAGAATTAAGAGAGGTCTTACTTTATTATTAATTGGAATTATATAACAATAAATTTGAATCGTCGTTTTACAATTTTCATAAAAAATTTACAAATTCATTTACGCTTAATTAAAAAAAACAATAACATCATTCTTATATTAATAATAATGTTTAACTAATAACTGTAAATTTGGTGACTTTCTACAAATTTAATAATATTTTATTTTAATAATTAAAAAATGCACTCACCCTCACTCGACACTTATTGAGTTAATACTGACGAAGATATTACTCTTATAAAATATAGCTGACAAAATAATGATAAAATTTATTTTTTATTTTTTCGTATCGCACCAGATTCTAAGTGCTTACAACGCACCACATAATCAAAGTTGTTCTTACACACAACAGAAATTTGTATTTACAAAACAATTAATTCAGAATAGGCGAAAAGACTTAGGTCGATAGCCCTTTGGTTACAATTGTGACTAATAAAGATTATTATTATTATTAATTCAGAATATTACAATTAGCGTGTGTGGAATATTAATATTGCAGCAATACAACAAAATTTAACATTTTCATAGTTTCCTAACTTTTACATTGAAAAAATATTTTTTCAAATTTGACTGCTTATTATACATAAACGGTAACAGCTGTAAATCTGGTTGTATACTCAAATTAAAGCATGTTAATTAGGCTTCAATTTTAGTAAATTCAATTATAATTGACAAGTGTAGTCATTGAGAAATATAATAAAACAAAAAGATATTGCGTTTATTATTTTTTTTTTTCAAATTTGTCAGCTTATAACACAAATACGGTTAAAGCTACACTTATATTTGTGATTGTTATATATAAATTGATACGTAAATTTGACAGCTTATGACATAAATATGCGTGATTCTTTAATAATACATTGAAAGGTAAATGTACTGCATTTTTAAAGGATTAAAAAAAATCAAATTTGACAGCTAGATGGCGGTAATATTAAAATATTTGGTGGTACAAATTAAATCATTTATTTAATTTCTCTTAACACATTTACCTTCTATGTACAACAAAGTTATGAAGAAACAATCAAATAAATTTATGGAATTATTTTATTATTTTGTCGCCTATATTATATAAGAGCAAACCACTTAATAATTAGTAAATTTTATTATTTTTTATAAACATTTTTATCATATATGTTTTCACATGATGAATATTTCCAAATAATTTGTTTTAAAAAATTAAAAAAAATAGTAATTCATAATTACATATCAGGTCACAACTGAAAAACCATTACATAATATATGTATTATGTAAATATATATGAAGTTTCTTTTTTTCAAATTATGATAACTTATTATACTACAGAATTCGGATATTTCTCATTCGGAACATTTAAAAAATATTTTTTCAAATTGGAAAATACGAATACGTAATTAACACTAAACCTACCACTACGGCCAATTTGACCGTAGTCAAACTTGCATATGTATATACAGTAAGACTCTCGCTTAACGCAAGGATACGCTGAACGAAACAACTTTAAACATACCACAAAATAACGTTGATTGCCGAACTGTTACAAATCTATAATCGTAATACTGAATCAGAATTAAGCAAGGTCTTACTGTATTATTAATTGGAATTATATAACAATAAATTTGAATCGTCGTTTTACCATTTCCATAAAACATTTACAAATTCATTTAATATTATTTACGCTTAATTAAAAAAA
>NW_017099867.1:75074-84887 GCF_001412225.1 Nicrophorus vespilloides | reverse complement strand
GAAAAACAAAATATTCAGCTTTCATACGAGTGGTCGATGATGTAACTATCTTAAGGATTTGTCGAGAAAAATCACTGAAAAACTGAATAAAAAACGAGAAAAAAATGTTCTTCAGCTTATACAGGCGACTCGATGAAACTACAAAGATGTATGTAGGGCGTTGGAAAGGTGAGATATTCAGCTTTCATACGAGTGGTGATGATGTAATTATCTGAAGGGGTGTCGAGAAATTCACGAAAGACTGTAAACCTAACCAGCCATGATTACTATTATAAACATATTTAATAAAAGTACACTGCACTTTTTTAACAAATAAAAGCGGCGAATTACACTCTTAGAAATATAGTTGGAAAGAATTATTACAATAATAAACGGATTTAGTACTGACAACATTATTTAGAAACTGCCAATGTATTATAGAGATGTTATGTTATGTTATGTGAAAAAGTGTATATAAAGAACAGCTAGAAAATATATTAATAATTTATTATGGAAAATGGAAACAAATCGAATGAACATGTAAAAGTCACAGTACCGAAGATTTTATAATCCTACTTGTGTAATTGCAATGAAAGAATATTTTGCAATTTCTGATCAAATCGATAGCTTTATTATTTTTATCTACATTTTTATTTTTGCGCTAATTCAATTTTTCAAGAAATTACGTCAACAAAATTGTTAATTTAAAGCAGTTGTTTCATATGGAAATTTACTAGGAACCTTAGATTGCGAGTAACTTGATCTGAGCGTATTTTGTAAGACTATTTTAACATCCATTAATTTAGTGATTCAAAAAGATATTAACAAAAGAATCTCTGCTTGTTAATGTTACTTATTTGTAAATTTTGCAAGTACATTTAGAATGTATACCAATCAATATGTTAGTATCTACTAATTTAATAACATTAACATTTGCTCATAAAAATTGAAAAAAATACTATTAAAGTTTTCACCATACACAAAGAATACTGAGTATGCATCACGTAAAGCAAAACAAACAGTCATAAGATAAAAATACAGCAACGTCCGGTTGAATAATAACAATGAGTAAAAAAACTATATAAGAATAATGGTCCCGGGTGCAATAAATATTAATACACTCGATAAATTCAGCTTTTAACTACCGTTAATATGATTATCAGCATAATTGCGATATAATTGAGAAGGCATAAAAGGAGTGAATGTATGAATTCATTCTTTGAAGTCAAGTAGCAACTGGTAATGATAATAATAAATTAACGATTAAGAAAGTTTTCTTATGTTTTCGATTCGTCCCTCTCAGAAGAATATGAGGAAGAAGAAAATGGTAATAATTCAATGCGCACGTGGCAAACACGAGTTCCTTCAGCACCAGTTCACCATTTTTTTTTTATACTACAACCCTTAACCCGGAAGCAACCCTCTCGCGCGCGCAGAACATCTGCGTGGTAAAAAAAGGGTTATTGTTTGGTCTGAGGGGTTTGACACCCCAACTATACAATACGTGTAATATAAACTGTGATTTTTTTTGGAGAGTTTCAAAATATCTGTATCACAAAAGCATATACAGCACGCGCATCCACAAGGATCAAAAGAGGTCCAAATGTAACAACAACATAGAAAAAATCGAACTAGGAAGTATTTGTACTTGTACATGAAAGTGTTATGTATTTATTCTTTTGTGATTCATTTCTTATAGGAATTGTTAATAATGTTCTTGAAATATTATATTTCAAATTATTAAGGAAAAAGAAATCAGTACACAGCAATATTATAAAAAGGTTACTCAGGCATCAAACACAAAGCACTTCAGTTGTGTAAATTTATGTATAAGATACATACATAGTTTGAGTAGAACTATTAAAGTAATTGTAAGTTGATTGATGTTACTGACCCATTCAACCTGTTAAATCCATTGCTTAACTTTCTTAAGCTGTTTTTTTTTATCAAATTTAGTATATCTATTAGATCAATGTAGTATCTTATATTAATTACTAAAGTGTTACTTATTAAGATCAAATTGATAAGTAATTATTTTAAATTTGCTGAAATAAAAAAATTAAATAATTCACTCGTATAGACAAATTAATAAAAGGATATATAACAACAACCATCATGACTAATCCAATGTCCCTAGAAACCCCTTTGTTAAATTTAAATTGGTTTTGCAACCCTATCTCATTTGCACGGAGAGGGTCCCTTAATGTTTATCAGTGCTAAAAAAAGGGGTTACTGCACCCCTACATCTTATTGAACTTAAAAAAGGGGTTACAGATTGAAATGAAGGCTTGGTATTGGTGGAGAGCTGTACGGTGTAGGAAATCTCTACGTACGGTTGAGCCTGGATCTTCCCCACTTCTACTCCTGGCAACCGGATGTGAATGCCTTGGGAGCAGTTCTCCACCGGTGGCTGTCCCTTGTAGGAGTTTACATATGCTCCACCCCTTTATTGAAATTTAAAAAAAGGGAGAACCCTTCCGTGCTGTTTCACTTTCTATCAAGGGATTCCATCCGGCAGTCTACCTCCAGCATCCGGGGAGTCAACATCTGGAGGAGACCACAATAGCTGCATCATTGAACATTGATGATTACAATTGATTAATCAATTAGTGTGTTTGACAAATGGGATAATTATATAGTTTTTCTTACAGGTGAGTTTCAATTATAATTAAACAAACAACAACTGTATAACTATAGTACGAAGCACATACAGATTTCCTTGCTAGTCTTATTTAATCATTTACTTACTTACAAAAAAAAAACTTATCAAGCTTTATCAATAGCTAATCTAGTGGTAACCATTTTGAATACTAATTAATATTCTATTGTTTGAGATTTATCGCAAGTGTAGATCGAATATTTAATTAACCTTTATACTAATGTATATCAAATTATCATTAATTTAAATCTTATTAGATTTGTTTCAAAATGCAAAAATTTAAACTATTTTCATTTTAATTACTTGCAAATTGCATGCAACCCAATAATCAGAAAATATTAATCTTAGTTTTCTGAATAATATTATTTTGATGAAGATTTGTTATAAAATTTTTAGATAGAACAATATAATTGTAAAATTAATATTTACTTAATACTTCATTATAAATATATAATAAAAACTAAGTAATTTTCTATTTAGTAGCAAAAATACTTTGATTTTAGAAACAAATTTTTAGAATAAAACTTTTTTTTGGAAAATCTGTACAAATCCTCAATTTGTATACATACCCCTTTTGGTGTGTTTTCAATCAATACATTGATAAAAAAAAAGGGGAAAACTACCCCTTTAGTTTACACTTGCTTCATACGAAACATAAGGGACAGATTTTTTATCCCCCTTTTTAAAGTTGCTCACTTTCATCCTTTACCCTCTTTTCAACACACATTTCCATAAGCTCCTCCTTCTTGCACTGAAGAATTTTCGCTGTATCCTTCCAGTATTCGTTTAGCACTTGTTTCCTTGTTTCAGTTTCTATGTATTTGTGCAAGAATATTTATGGTTTTGTGTAGTGTAAAACATTTTAATTAAATACATTACATTTGTAAGTAGGAACTTTCAATTACATTTCTAAATATGCTACAAACTTTCTTAATCCATCAACGTATCAATAGTTTGCACAGCAATAGTCTTATATTTGTCTGAATTCACTATAGTCCGGTGTGCAAATTTCGAATTTGAATTGAACAAAATTGAATTGTAAAAAAAAGTACACAAAATTATTTTCTATACATAAAAGAATGTTTTTTCTTCTTTTATACAGTGAATTTGCTTTTTGTGAGGTTTATTTTTGTATGTATTTAGTTCCTCGATTAGTCCGGTTTCAAACTCTCAAGCTATGCTGCAATTAGAAAATTGTTGGAAATAAATGCAAGAGATAATTCAATTTACGAAACTTTCTAATAATAGTAATGTTTTAAGTGAGTACTAGTGAATTAGTTCATTTTTTAAACTTTTCTTTTGTGTTTGTGTTAAGACATTTTATTCTAGAAAATTCTCTTTTACTAAAGTACAAAAGTAAGAATTACTATATTTAATATAAAATATTTTTTAGAAATATAAGAAGGCTGTAATATACTTTTTTATTATTATTTGAATTGTATAGTAATTAAAAGTTGTATTTTCATTGGTGATATTTATCAATTTTTATCTAATTAGTCTACAGGTAAATCAGATATACAGATAATTCCACCCTTTTGAATTAATGTTATCCAATTATTTGTTCCTTAAGTAAAAACAGGTTTTCATAAGCGAATTCCTGGACCCGCATAAAATACAGTTAATTGAGATGTATAATTTATAAAACAAGAACTACTTGTACATTTTCATCTACATATGCAGATACATATATCTATTAGTAATTGGGATTTATAAGTAAAAAAGATAAAAGAAGTCTACGTGCCAAAATTAGTTGTGAAAGTGTTTAATTTGATAAACTAGATACATAAAAAGAGTAATATAAGGATATAAAAGATATAAAAATGAAGATAATAACACATTCGGAATAGTAAAAGGCCGAGTGTGATAAGCGAAACTACGCTAAATAGAAAGCAAGACGTCTTATCTAGTTTTTATTGTCGGCTCGTTGTATGTTGAAAATGAGAAACGGAATTGCGACTTGCATCTATTCGAGCAATCATTTCGGGATGACTCACATCATCTGTTCACTACAGTATTTTTGCATTCGTCTAGGAGACAGCCGCGCCCACGATTTTTGTTATTTGCAAATTCAATTTGCCGATTGTTCGCTTGGCATTTGGAACGGTTGAATGCCTTTGAAATATTTAGTGTTTGCGCCCGTTCTGGGTATTAGGGAAAAAAATCAATCAGTTATTCTGCAGGAATATCTTCGTTGCGAGGGAATGAGACAGAGATACGAATACACACTTATATAACTTTGCGTTGTGCTCTGCGGTTCTCCTTGAGGGGTTGTATAGAACGCACGAGGAAGGCAGGGGGTGAGCTGAATACATTGTAAAGACGGATAGAAAGATAGATATATATACACAAGGAGAAAAGCGGCAGAAATAGCACGGCCTTTCTCGGAAATAGAATAGGGCTAGCAGGGAGATTTTATGCAGCAATTTTCCGAGCCCTCGGGCTATCTCCCGCGTTAGATGGGATGAGGACAGGTCGTAGGTTAAGTTAGCTATCACTACGCATATACTCCCTCAAAACATATCATTTATCACAACACCAACATAAAAAACTCACACGAAGACAAAAAAAAAACCTCTCGTAGATAAAGGAAAGGAGGGTTGTCCAATATTATTAATAATAAGAGCACTGATCAAGTAGTTTCTGAAGCTTGATGTTGATTTCATTAACGCAGACAATCTTGAAATAATTGATCTACAGTGCTGACATTGGTAATGGTTTTATAATTGGTGTATTTCGGTTTGTAATTTCACCCGAAGCTCATTTTATAACACAGTTTTACATACATTCCTGTTGTGCAATGTCGCTAAGCTGTATTTATAGGCGTACTCTATAATTATTGCATAATGCTACTATTTTGCTAGAATTGATAACTAGGAGATTAGTATGTAAGTTAATGAATGTGTTATAGGAGAACTCTCAAAATTTTAACCACTTAATTTAATAGATTGAGGAACATCATTGAATAAATATACAAATTTAAATAAAAATAATGAAGCAAAATTTATTATCAAACTCTAATTCCACATCGAACAGCAGAAAATAACTTTACACATTGTCCCGATTTTACATGCCTGCAATACCACAATTTTGTGGTAATGGTTTGGTTTAAATCATCTAGATTTACTAAATTTCGCAATAAACTTTTGATGATAATTGTGGTAGTTTTACAATCAGAAATTTCGTCAATTATATGGGCAATTGTCAGTAAACTAAAGTGCAATCTAGTAAAGTAAAGTAGGAATATCTTCAAAATGTATTATACTGCGTTATTAAAGTATTAGGTGGAAATCTTTAAACATATTGTATACAAATTATAAAGTATTATCCGTCCATTAGGTTGATTTCACTATAATTTTAAAATTATTTAGTCGTTACGAGTCGACGTGTGTTTACGCCATACGAAATCAATCGTTTATGTAAATGCGCCAAGTATTATCCTCGCCCATAAACACAAGACACACAAATTATACATTTGCTAATTTGATGGTATAATGCTATGTGTTTTAGTGTCTGAGCCTGTATAGCCATCAACCAGTTGTTGGCTTAGAAATATGATTAGCCCGATTTCTTATTCGACATTCAATTCACGCTAGCTTTAATTATAGTCATTGCCAATAGTTAATACATCTACGGTAGTAATTACGGTTTTCCAAAGGCATTACCTTAGCCATGCAATCGGAGAAATTAATTAGGGAACGCACGCACCGATCCACATACACACATACACACTGCTCGCACGTATCCACTTAATAACTTACAAATCAATAAATGTCAATAAATTTCAAAATGATTTATTGTTGTACGTGGAAAAAACAGATACTTGTTAATTTATAACCAGCAGTGTATATGGAATAGAACAAATACATTGTACTTTTTATATATATACAGAATATCAAGTTGGAATTGGAAAGCAATTCATCATTTCGTTGGAATTTTACAAATTCTATAATCATTTCAAATGTAATTGTTAGATTGTGGATTTCACCAATTTTAAACGCCAATTATTCTTATAGCTATGAATTCGTGCCATTTATATAGTCGATTGACTTGAACATAGGTTGTTGACTTGGATTTATCATTTATAAACCAATATTTTTCAAGTAATACAAAATTAGAATATAAAAGTTTTAATTAAATTTAAAAATATTTATGAATTTTATTACATTTCTAATTTGCGCAAGTTGATGTTGCAAGGAGTTTTCATTGATTATAAGATTTTTCTATTGAGTTCAAGCTACTTGTGTAACGTTTTCAGATATAATTCCGATGCATATATTTTTATATATATATATATTTATGCGAAATGGCCTTGGCGGAATTTCGCAACAGAAATTGAGAAACTTCAATATTTTTACAATTCTTTACGCAACAATTTGATGAGAAAAACTTAAATGAAAACACAGATTTATATATTTAATTAAAACAATTTAATTGATACGATTGACTTGTTAATGTATGTTAAATTAAATTAAAGATGACACTTTACAAAATAACTTCTAATTAACATATGAAGTTTATTAATTAATTACTATATTTCTTTTGATGATAAATTGTGGCTCCTCTTAAGATTTCATAAACTTTATCAGTTTTATTAGTCAAGTAATAATTGTAGCTTTAGTTAGTTACTGCTTATCATTAAGAAGTTGTAATGGGAATAATTCAGCTAATCAATTATAAGAATAATATTTATTACAACTTGTACAAAATTGCATACAAAATTATAAATTTAAAAAAAAAAGTATGAAACAAAAATTACATGAATCGTTGCAACGGTATAAGAAATATTTATATATATATATTTATGCGAAATGGCATTGGCGGAATTTTCTGGAATGTATATACATTCCAGAAAATTTCGCAACAGAAATTGAGAAACTTGAATATTTTTACAATTCTTTACGCAACAATTTCATGAGAAAAACTTAAATGAAAACACAGATTTATATATTTAATTAAAACAATTTAATTGATACGATTGACTTGTTAATGTATGTAATATCAAATTAAAGATGACACTTTAAAAATAACTTCTAATTAACATATGAAGTTTCTTAAGATTTTACAAACTTTATTATTTTTATTAGTCAAGTAATAATTGTAGCTTTAGTTAGTTACTGCTTATCATTAAGAAGTTGTGATGGGAATAATTCAGCTAATCAATTATAAGAATAATATTTATTACAACTTGTACAAAATTGCATACAAAATTATAAATTTCAAAAAAAAAGTATGAAACAAAAATTACATGAATCGTTGCAACGGTATAAGAAATATATATTTATGCGAAATGGCATTGGCGGAATTTTCTGAGAAAACTTGAGAAACTTGAATATTTTTATAATTCTTTACGCAACAATTTGATGAGAAAAACTTAAATGAAAACACAGATTTATATATTTAATTAAAACAATTTAATTGATACGATTGACTTGTTAATGTATGTTAAATCAAATTAAAGATGACACTTTACAAAATAACTTCTAATTAACATATGAAGTTTCTTAAGATTTTACAAACTTTATCATTTTTATTAGTCAAGTAATAATTATGGGAATAATTCAGCTAACTCTGAGGTAATGATGTAAAAGTATTGTAGTTTAATTGAAACTAATCAAATATTATTTTGATATGAAATTGATGTATCAGCAATATCTTAAAATTGCTAATATATCAATTTCAAAGTTGGAAAAAGTATAATATGATGCGGGTAATTTCAGTATCTATTCTTTTCAGGGAAGAAATTATGTTTTTTTTGCCTCGTTTCGGAACATGGATTTGGTTTAATAAATGAGTGGAATGGCGTTTGCTGTTGTTGGCAGCAGCAGTCCCGTAGTAAAAGATGCATTTCGAGTAGCAAAGTAGCAACGGGGACGGCGACGAGCGCCGTCACATCGTAACTCAAGCAATGCACGGGGCGTGGCGCCCTAATCGATGCGATATTGCGATATCGATTGCTTCGCTTTGCTTCAGTTTGCTTCAGTTTCGCCATTATTCTCAACGGCGACACGAACGTCCAGATTTGCACGCGTATACACTTAGGAACACATTCAAAACATGGCACGAATGCCCAAACGAGCGACACTCCACTCGATCCAACTCTGCGACAGATTATTCTTATCATGACACTACAGTTTAATCCGTCACTGAAAACGGAAGAAAATGTTACTTTACTGCACTTTACGCACTGCTGAATAGAATTGTAAACTTTGCACTGCTGAGCATTACAACTACCGACTAGCAGTTATCAAGCAAATAAACTGCGCTTAAATATTATTCAATTCGATGCCCTTGGAGTCCTTCCAAGTGGTCCTCTTGGTTTATCGTTGCTGGAACGCTCCTACATTCACGTACATATCCACCAGCTAGAAGTAAATTTGATTGTGAATTGGCCTCTCCTATTTCGTGGGAGGGCTGTCACCTCCTCCTCCTCCTCTTTCTTGTCTTTCTCCTATTCCTCCTCCTTTGTCTGGGTGGTGAAATATTCGCGCTCCGGATTTACCATTAAACGCTAATAAAAGTAAGTTATTCGCGTCGTATGGTAAAAGCTCGGGATAGGAGTGGCAGGGAGAGGAGAGAGCCGTTTCCAGAGTAGCAGCAGTATGCATTGGTAAATTATGATTCGCCCCGGTCCATACATATTCCGATGGGAAGGATATACGAGGCATTAAAGTCCCGTGTTGAATACTGTATGAGAGGAAATGCGGAGCGACGCTCATCGTCGCCCCATGTCTCAATACTTATCCGATCGCCACCCCCCGAATATTCCCCACATTATTGGAAAATATTGTGATGGAGGAGTTGCATGCTCACGTATATTTCTGCTTGTTTAATGAATATGAAATACGGGATCCTCTTCAATTTTATATAAGCAATTTCTACCAAATATTACCACTACTCATAAATAATAACTTTTCATACTCTCATACACTGAACATATTACTAATATTACTAAAGCTACAATTATTACGTGACTAATAAAAATGATAAAGTTTGTGAAATCTTAAGAGGAGCCGCAATTTATCATCAAAAGAAATATAATAATTAATTAAGAAACTTCATATGTTAATTACAAGTTATTTTATAAAGTGTCATCTTTAATTTGATATTACATACATTAACAAGTCAATCGTATCAATTAAATTGTCTTAATTAAATATATAAATCTGTGTTTTCAT
>NW_017099867.1:46002-75065 GCF_001412225.1 Nicrophorus vespilloides | reverse complement strand
TATAAGCAATTTCTACCAAATATTACCACTACTCATAAATAATAACTTTTCATACTCTCATACACTGAACATATTACTAATATTAGTAATCATTCTTACTTTCAAGAAAAGTGGGAAACATAAATCATCATTTCTGTTGAATTTTACTTGATTAGTTACGAAATTTAAAAAAAAAATAATAGATTCAATACATGGTTATTATTAAACTCTACTCTTCTTTAACTATTTTCAATGAAAATCATTGTTAAATTTATAATTTTTATGAAATCTCAAAATATATCAATTATAAGAATAATATTTATTACAACTTGTTCAAAATTGCATACAAAATTATAAATTTGAAAAAAAAAAAGTATGAAACAAAAATTACATGAAATTACGGTATAAGAAATATTTATAAAAAAAAAATTGTATATAATATACGGAAGAACGATTCATCTAAATCACATAATTTATTATTGAAATTCCATATGCATGTCCTCTATTCTCACAATGAATAGTAAATCGAGTTTCCTTATAGAAACAATCGTCTTTTGCATGTAAACAGTCTCCTTTCGCAATTTCCAAAAAAGGTATGCGAAACTTTTACTTCACCAGATTACTAATAACAGTAGATAATGAACCCAAAAGTCTATGTACGATGGATATATTTGTAAAAATATGTAAGAAAAAAAGAACGAGAATAAAATAAAGAAAAAGTCGATTAATGATAATTAGAAATTGTCATGCTCCAAAATTTATCTTTCTCTACTTAATTCCTGTCCGACACTTTCTCTCCGCTAACAACATTGAAATAAAACAACAACAACAACAAAAAAATAAAAGAAGTAAATAATGTCACTTGGCTCGTAATTAAATCGTTTTTTAGTGCTTCTATATAATTAATTTTTAATTTACCGTCGGTGCAGTTAAGTCACTCGAATTAAAAGAAACCGGTAAGGTATTTTTCCATATAAGTTACTAAAATATTACTCATCGCGTCGTCAATGGTTGTTAAATGAAAGTGCACTTAGTAAGTAGATTTCCCTTATGCATCTCGATGAAAAAAAAAAACACATCTAACAAACGTATAGACGTTGCATTGAATGTATTAGACCTCAGTAATTTGTTTAATAACACATCTAATGCGAAATGCAGTACAAGAATATGATGAAGAAAAAAAAAATGCATCAGCAAGTGGTAATTAGCAGTTTGTTTAATTGATAAGAATGGAAAAATGTTTAATTAAAATATCACTATAATTACGTATTTCAGTGCCGTTATGTAATTGTTCCTCTATTACCTATTTTAAATTATAATTTCAGTTACATCCATTAAACAGACAGAAATAAATAAATATCTAACGTGGAGAAGAAGAACAAGAAGCACGAAAAGAAGAAGGAGAACGTGTACAGTTAATTCAAAGTATTAGCAATTCCTCAATTAAACAAATTGTGTTTCATCAATTAAAATATATAAGCATGTAATATAAATATCTCTTGCTTTGCAATTCTTTAATGGCTATTGACCTAAGTGAGACCTAATTACGATGTGTACATTCATCTAAAGTACCTTAGCCCCTCTTCACTTCGATTTTCCGGTACGAATACTAATCGATTCCACCGCTATACAACTCCATCACTACTTTCTATACAATATTTCTGCAATCTGATTCATCTTTGCAGAATCAAATACTTACAGATTTCTAAAAAACAACTGAAATTGCAATCCAATTCATGAATAAACAAAATTTTATATTTCGTGTGCCTTAGGAAGCCACCTAAGCTCTTGTATATTCCTCATTTTTAGCGCATGACGTAAATGATGAAAGATCTCACATTGATGAAAGAGACGCGCGCACAATATTTTCTTTTCATCCCCACTCAACACTTCTTCGGCAATTGGTGATTCAAGGGCATACACAAAATGCGTAAGCTTTTACCTTTTGTATTTGTACTAAGAGTTTAAATAATACCAAACTCCATGACAAATAATATTTAGTCAAAATGAAGTTGCATATTTAACATGTTTCATACATTTTGAAATGTAATGTGTAAATAAAAAAAAATATATTAATTAAACTAAATTATATAAATGATGTTGAATAGACGAATTGAATGATTCGGTTAATGTTTTCGAAGAAATGCTCAATAAATAACAAATAATGTCATTGTTATCGAAATTGATCCTAATTTAATTATATATTTTTATTGAAACGTAGGTACAGCTGCTTCAGATCTGTTGTCTTGTTATCGATGCGGGATGGATGTCGTTTATATGTATGTATGAACGGGGGGGTTGTCGTTGGTGTTTCATATTCCTGGCGGTCAGTGAAGACATTTTAATGCGAGGGTCGGACGCGCTGCGGGGGTGCCATAGATGACGCACTTCCGATATCTCTCTGTTTTATGTGACATGATTATTATACCGAGCGCAGGTGGTCCGGAGCGACGGGATATATGGGAATCCTCATAGATATATGACCATAGGAAAACATTGGCATTAGGGAATCGGGATGTGGAAGCAGGGAGGCCGGGAAGGGTGGCTAAACAGAGACATAAATTTTCGTGCGCAAAATCTCCCCCCCTTCCCGAAATAAGAAACATAAAGAAAATAAATAAATAAATAAAACTTATCATATAAATAATATAATGAAAATAGATGTGCGCCGCTAAAAGGTTTTTGAAAGTTCCTCGCTGGGAAGAACTCTTTATGTAACGTGGAATACGATATTCGCTCGTAATGGGCAAATATTGCATATCGGACGACCGGCCCAGGGAAATTCTATCTGTGAATTGCGGAAACGGAAATGAGCTATCGTTACAGCTTTACTTGACGGCGAACGGCGTCAAAGTAAAGGGAAAAGAGTCCCGGCCTCAGTTGAAGGGTCGTTACCGAGGAGCCCATTAAATTGCTTAAAGCTCTTTCCACTTAGCCTGCTCGATGCTTTAAAAAAGACGAATAGAAGAATAGAGGAGGAGGCAAAAAAAAAAGTGTTAAAGGACGCACGGAAATAATTCCAGGATCTGGAAGCAAACAAATTTCTGGGCAAGAAAATAACAAGAGTATCGGATTAGATCATTTAAAATAACATTTCCCTCCGAAGACCCCTCCGAAGATCTCTTTTTATCGGCCATAGTCCACGGACGGTCCGGTCCGGTCCGATTCCCCTGGGATATAACTTTGACGCGGGTCCAGCAGGGCTCTAAGGATTCCGGAGGATAAAAAAGTGCTGCATGCAAAAGCAAACACAGGGGACCGAGTAAGCATAAAAAGAAAGAAAACCGAAACGAGAACTAGGAAACAGCGGAAGGGGAGGGGAGAAAAGCCGAAGGAAACTGTACGGTACATCCCATAAGAGTCGTAAGATAACTTGCTAAAGGAGCAAAGCCATTCATTAAACTTAAACTGTGTACAAATACCGTAAATAAAATCTTAATACTGTTAAGAAGAAGTAGTCAGAAAAAAGCGGCAATGTAGATTAGCCATTTTCGATTCGCTCTATTCAAATTGTGTCTTTCTCTGGAATTGCTTCCTTATGTATATTTAACGGAGCCGCTTTTTTTTCAGTTCTTCTTAGTCCTCGACTTCTTTTTTTCCATCTACTTCTTCTTCTTTTATTTCCATTCGTATAGAATTTCCTCGCGGACGAGCAAAAGGCGAGAACTTACCATCCGTGATGTTATTCAGAACGCGTGTTTCGACTTTTAATACGTCTGTCGCTTTTTCTTTATAAATTTCAAACCTTCGACTCTGCACAAATCACCGCTAACTAAATGCTATCAAACAATTCCAAAGTATTGTTAATATGTTGAAAATGCTACCGTATTCCACACGATTTTAATTATAACAAGAAACACACATTTTTTTTTATATTTATCATTATAGATTTAACTAGAATTTTGTACTATTGGTTACAAGAATCTCTTACTGTGATATTTGATACTTTGAAATCTGCAAATATATGCATAAGTCATCTTTTAAACTACATAATCATTAATGGAATTAAGTTAAGCTATTGTGTATTCAATGCAGCAATCGTTATGAACTAAATGTAAACTATTTGTGGAATGCGTTAGGAAAACTTTCTACTTGTTAATTGTATAATCTCTTTAAATATAGTTTAGGAAAATTGTGTGCACTGAATCAAAATTGAATGAATTTACATGATATGGTTCCTAATTTTTTTCATTAATTCGATTTTAATTGTAGACACGAAAATCTCGAGTCCAATTATTTCCTTCACACTCGATGATTTTCTGCGTACGACTTATGCAACAATCGCTTTATTATTATTATCGTCGATTATATACATTTTTTCCTCTGTTTCGTCTTGCGGTTAGTTTTATTCTGCGAGACGGGGGAGAAGTGCATTAGGCGTGCGTCTGCAGATGAGTTCGGTTTCTGAAGCGTACAAAAGCTGGGGAAAAGATGAGATCCGGATTTTATTCCGATCTTAAACAAAGAGTAGCGAACAACGGACGGACTGTCATTGTAGGAATGCAATACTAAATCAAGATTGGATTTCAGCCCCATCAGAATGTGTGTGGGTGTGGATGTATGTGAGCACTAAGGGCCAGGGGTCGCGTCTCCTGCTTCACTCCTGCCTCCTAGTCTAATCTCGACCTCGCACTCGACCGCTAGCTATATACTCGCCACAATGACGTGTTTGATTCAAAGCAATCCGACAAATTGAAAAATACTCATTAGGACTTCAGGAATCCGCCCCTTCGGGAAGGAAGGTCCAAAAATAAAAGAAAGAAGTTGGAGCAGGAGCAGGAAGAAAGCGGTGGAATTCGACAATAACCTTTGTCCCTTTAATATTTGATTATCAGGAGATAAAGTTTTATACGTAAAAGCCTTCACGCTTCGCAGAGTTAAAGTAATACAGTAATGCGTGGGTGGTGGAGCTGACGCCGCCTCCCTCCGCTCTGGACGTGTCAAAGCGTGAATAGTTGATGGATCACCCGTTAAAGGCACTAGCGACAACCCTTTAGCCCTTTCTCAGAGGGAATACGGGCTCAGCACCCATCGATACACCTATACCTATATAACATTGCCAGCATACGCCTAAAAAATTTAAAAATCCATCACGGAATGCATCATGAATAAGTAAGCAGCACCATCCCTCCCCAATGAAAATACACGCGTGTGGAAATAGGTTTTATGTGTCCATCGGGCCATGTGAAATGTGAATTTTATTCTAAAAACCACCCTCGGACAAGCGCAAGACTTACAGACCGTCCTCTCCCCTTCGGACACGTCAGAAATTGTTCGCGGTTTTTAGAGGATTTTGATAAGGGTCGCAACCTCCCTCGTTCTAAACTTATTTCTAGATTATTTTTTCATAACGTCAATCGATGCGGCCCATTTGAAAACACATTACAAAATCATCATCGCTTTATAACAGCAATTCTTATTAAGTCCTAAGCGCCATGAGAAGAAGGTCATAGCCCTTAGACTTTCCTTTCTTATCGATTTTCTTCTTTCTTGCCTCTCATCTATTAGGTATAAAATAAAGTTTCTTAACCTTTGTAACTTACATACAGATAATGATATGAAATTGACCAAAATTATTGATACATTTATAAGCACATAATATAATTTAGCAATTACAATGTAAAACTAATTTATTCTTGTCAAAATGTTTACAAAATTGAAATATACAAGCGTGAGAATTTAAAATGTGTGTTTCTTTCTTTATGTCATTGACGAGATGTCAGATTTGTTATTTTAAATCCACCCTAATATTTTTGCGAGGGTGGCTGCACAATGCGGTGTAAATACCCCGAAGTTATTCGATTTTATACTAAAAACGTTTTTTTATTCAGCATTATAAGACCCTCCCGACACAACATGGAATGAAAAAAAAAAAAAGAAAAGTATATACGTAAATAGAATGCGATGGTGTGGGGAGGAGAGAAAGAGAGCTGGAAGCTGGAAAGAAGTTTTATTCACTATGAAAATACATTAAAAGTTATTGAGTTTAGAAAGCGCTTATTTTTCAGTCCCGCTTTTCACACATTTCCTTCCACTCGACGGCGTTTACTGAAGCAAAAATAGAATCGCGATGATTTATTTCACGGAAAGTTTTTAATTAAGTTTCATTATAATGGAATTTGCAGCGCGCCCGTCTCTCGCGGATTGCGAGGGGGTGCAGGGGGGTTTGAGGTGGAGAGCGCCGTTGCCGGACGGGAGTCTTATCAGTCCTGTAAGCTAGGATAATGTTTTTGATTGTAATAAGGGAGAATCTAGTATGTGGGATGAGAGTAAGGCCCTTCGAACTGCCAGGATGCGATAAGGCGACTTGCGTAGACGGGGTTTGCGGACCCCGAAATCGCCAACCCTACTTTCTCCCCTGCGATACAAATACTTATTTTTTTCTCTCTCTTCAGCTTCGTCGCTACATATTCTATACTTACCATCAACATTAAGACGATGATCTTAGATAATATTACGAATTCTACATTGTTGATTTTTAAAGTACATTTTATCGTTTTCTGGCGTATATCAAAGCTATAATTATTACTAGATTTTATAAATTTATGTAATTGTCGAAATCGCAGTCTAAATGAAATAAAATTGATACCAAGTTCGTAAGACCGTACACTTGTACGTTCGATTAACGTACAGCAATTTGTGCATGTTAACTGAAGATGTGTATGTGTGGCTTTGTTTCCTAACGTATGCATGAATAAAGGGTCTATATCGCAAGCCCGACAACCGAAAGACCGTCTATTGAAATCCCGACGTTCGAAATCCTGACTGCATCGAAATCTCGACGTTCGAAATCCCGACTGTATTAAAGTACTGACGCTTGTAATCCCGACTATGTCAAAATCCCGACTACCATAAACCCTACAATATCGAAACCTCGACTGTATTAAAGTCCCGACGCTTGAAATCCCGACTATGTCAAAATCCCGACTACCATAATCCCTACAATATCGAAATCCCGACTGTATTAAAGTCCCGACGCTTTAAATCCCGACTATGTCAAAATCCCGACTACAATATCGAAATCCCGACTGTATTAAAGTCCTGACGCTTTAAATCCCGACTATGTCAAAATCCCAACTACAATATCGAAATCCCGACTGTATTAAATTCCCGACGCTTGAAATCCCGACTATGTCAAAATCCCGACTATCATAATCCCTACAATATCGAAATCCCGACTACCATTATCCCTACAATCAAAATCCCGACTACCATAAAAATGTTATTGTAGAAATTTATAATAATAAAAGACACTGCCTGGATTTCAATATATTCGGGATTTTCATTGTCGGGATTTAGGTAATCGGGATTTTGACATAGTCGGGATTTCAATATAGTTAGATTTCGAACGTCGGGATTTTGAGCCAGCCGGGATTTCGAACGTCAGGATTTCGATACACTCAGGATTTCGAACGTCGGGATTTCCATTGCTACCGGTGACTAAAATAGATCCAAATGTATGTTTTATAAACCTTTATATATAAATAGTTTATTTTTTGTGTGCTGTTGACATTCGATATTCGTGAAGATGTTGGTGTTATATAATAATAATAAATAATATTTAATGAAAGTCTTCGACTTACCGAAGATAATCTAAATAATAAATCAATGAACTGAAGTCTATGGAGCTAACGGTTGTAGGATGTTGATATTTGAAGGAGGGACACGTAGATATTCGGCGTCGACGTCGGTTGCGTCGGCTTAATCCGCGCGTCAAGCCGAGATAATGCCGGCCATTTTCCCGGACACCAGTCGCATTATTTTAAAAAGTTTTTATATCCGGCAAGGGTGGCGTTTCCGGCAAGTCGGGGGTGGCACAGGAACATCAATAAAATGACACACACGGGGGTGGCGCAGAAATAAGGGTGGCCTCACACATATATAGTCATATAGATACACACACACATAGACATGCATTCATTCAAAGTCGGGAAATTTATTTGGCGAGAAGAACGACGACGGCATACGAAATTTCCGGCTGGAAAAGAGAGACAGCGCTGAAGGTTGGACGACGGACGGAGATGGATGTCAGACCGTTTGAGACGGAGGGACGGGCAAAAAAATGTAGCAAGATTTTAATTGAATGCCGATAATTGCGGTGCGGACGGATGATTTCCGTTCGCGGAATTCCAATTTGCGTAGAGAAATTTCAATATAAGTATACTGCAGCATGGAAGGGTCTTGTGGGTCTGGGGGAGGAGTGTGGTGTGGTGCAGTTGGACGGGATGCTGCGACAAGACGAGAGGATGCCGACACTTGAGTGATGGTTGACAGTTGACAGAGGCGCTGCCGTTTAGTGCGACAAGGACCCAACCGGACCCGGTCAGAGCGAACGGCCGAACGACAAGGACGAACGATTATTATACGCGAACATCTTTTGTTCCGGCGAATGTGATTGTTTATATTTTTTACAATCGGCCGCCGACGATAAAATTTAATGCGAAAATCACATTCTAAGCTGCGCAGCTTTTTTACGTGCTGTATGTAAATACCGCGCTCCTCGGCTCCCCGGCTCCGCGGCTCCACGGTATAATTAACAAGCGGGAATTTCTCGAAAGCCAAAGACCTCAACAGATTGTTTACAAAATTCAAACGCATTACAATTATATAAATGAGGCAACAATTGTTAACTATTCACGCATTCTATACATCACTTATAAAACTTAATGTAAAATATAATTTCTTGAAAATATTATAACATGAATTATTTTATATGATTTACCTATACAGAAGTGACAAGTATTACTTGGATTTGTTTATACTCACTTGATGTTTCCAATTGCAAAACAAATCGTTTTGAATACGTCTCTTTATAATTTAAGTTTTATAAACCGTCTTTTACTCATCTTGTAAGGTTATTATCAAACTAAACTATATTGTAGTCTACATATTAATATAATAGCAGAAATTACTGTTATACTTTTAATTGTAAAATTATCTTAATAGAACCTAAGAACTAAGAACAACAAAAAAAAATGTATCATTTTGTTGGTTGGTTATAATTGATTCTATTCACAGAAAGATTTAATTTGATGCGAATTCATGAAGATCAAATGACAGTTTAATCGGCTAACGTTTGGTATCAAATGTGGACATAATACTTTTCATAATTAAGAACGATGGGGGAGTAGTAGTGGCAGTGAACTCATTTCATTTTAGCTGTACTCGAAATCCGAAGCTTTCGAAGCAAATTATTTAGAAAATTGAAATATAATCTTCCCCTCTGCGAGAGTGTACGGGCGAGATAAAAAAATGTGCAATAAAAATAAAAACGGAGTTGGTCCTTACGACCATTAGTACTTGGACTGATAGCGAGGGATAGCCATGTAGTCGTATAACAAAGGGAGGTTTCACCCGTACGAGGGGGGGGGGTCGCACATACCAAAACGGGGAGAGAAAAAATAATATATATATTCCAGTCCACCTCTATATATATTTTCATAGGATGGAGCAGAATGTTGTGCATCGTGTGTAATTCAGGCAGAATGAAATCCTTGCCTGTTATGTACACTTATTTTCTGTCATTCTCCACTGCTTCTACTTTTAATTTAATCGATATATAACAACGTTCAGATGCGCGGCTCCTTGATCGAATGATCTCATCTATACGTTTCATTTGCAATTGATGAAGTTTCATTATTTTCTATATTTGGTTAAGTGTTAATTACTCCGCCTCGAATAAGTCATTTGTTTGTTAATTTTGTTTAGTACTTAAGAGAGTCGAAGGAAAAAAGAAACGACACGTGGATTTAAATTCTATATCCTCATTGTTACGAAAATACACGTTGCATTGCATTGACTGCTGATTCATAAATAAATTAATCGTTAAATAACAAAAACATTATTAAATTCAACCAATACACTCTGTTATATGTTAATTACGTATTATATTTATCTTAAAACAATACTGTAATTAAATTAGCTTATTTTCTATAAAATAGATTAAAATTAATGAATGTATTTAGATCAAAAACGATACATTTTTTTTTATAAAATATTTCGTTAAAGCTCCTAACATAATTCCAGATAATGGAATTCCCAATACATGAAAATTGAAAAACAAACATATACAAAACCTTAGTTGATCTGGTAATGAACATTGTTCATTTATTAAACTAAAA
The DNA here is from genome assembly GCF_001412225.1 of Nicrophorus vespilloides. NCBI lineage: Eukaryota > Metazoa > Arthropoda > Insecta > Coleoptera > Silphidae > Nicrophorus > Nicrophorus vespilloides. Next base: position 64,965 of record NW_017099867.1, on the reverse strand, counting down.
CCTTAAAGTCTAAATTGATGACTGGGTTGTATATTCAAACATATACAAAACCTTAGTTGATCTGGTAATGAATATTGTTCATTTATTAAACTAAAACCTTAAAGTCTAAATTGATGACTGGGTTGTATATTCAAACATATACAAAACCTTAGTTGATCTGGTAATGAATATTGTTCATTTATTAAACTAAAACCTTAAAGTCTAAATTGATGACTGGGTTGTATATTCAAACATATACAAAACCTTAGTTGATCTGGTAATGAACATTGTTCATTTATTAAACTAAAACCTTAAAGTCTAAATTGATGACTGGGTTGTATATTCTAGAAACATGTTCATTTTATGATCCTGAAAATAGGAAAGTATCTTTACATGTATCATATAATGTACGTTCAAATGTATTTAAAGTAAATAATTAAGATCGTTAAAGAGGTAACAAGGAAGTGTATACTAACCGATTAGTTTCCAATTTGTTTATCGCTGGTAATTGAGAATTAATTATTGATTAATGAATGCAATTAATCCGGGAGTAGGTTCGTGCCGATGGGGTTGCGTAACTGCAAATGAATGGGCGATGAGAAGGAGAAGAGAGAGACGGAGAGAGAGAAAACATAGCAGCAGATATCAGGACGGGAAAGTGAAAGTGAATCGGTCGGTCGGCAGGGAGAGAAAACGAAAACAAAAACAACAAAAAAAAAAAGGATCGCGTCCATCGGTACCCGAACGTCTTCACATCGTTTTACATTAATTCGCAATAAAAATAACTCGCGTTTCATCGAATGCCAATTATGTATGATAATGCGCGACTATTTATTTATACTAATTAGTTGCGAGAAATAATTTATAATGGAAATAATGGAAACGCCTTAAGAGTCGTCGATCGGCCGTACGTACCGGGGCACGTTTTATTTTCCTGAATTGTTCCACGCGCATCCTTAATTGGGATTATATAATTGCCGTTCGGCCATCATAAATAGTCCAATAGACCGCGCCATATGCCACGCGGCCTTAAGTAAATTAGATAAATAAATTTTAATGGTGGCACGTTAGCGCCACAAGAAACTATTAACCATTTTATTGCGTCCAACTGTGCACCACCCTGATAATACCGAAAACAACGAACGGAAAGAAAAAAAAAAGAAGCCAGAGGGAAATATATAATGGAAAGAACGAATGGTTTGTGTGTATACGAGAGAGAGAGAGTTGGTGGAAATATCAACCCTGGATTATATAGATATCACCATATGCTGGACGAGGTTTTTCACGACGCACTAATTTATCGGCAACGTTATTTCCTATCATTTATGCTTTTAAATAATTTATTGGTATTGGGTATATGGGGAAATTGCATGTGGACATACGCCCCCGCAGTGACCGCACTTTGCGTGTTCGTTTTTAATTGAAAAAAAAGGTAGTTCAATAAGTCGTTTTATTTATTCCACGGCGAGTGGAAATTAATAAAATCAACCCCCGAGCGCCACGTGTGCGGGGGCGCAGGTAACAAGGAAGACAAGGGGGGTCTCTTTAAATATCACTGTTCGCTGATCATTGGTCATTCATTGGTCCTGTCACTGTACAGAGCGCGATAGTGACCCAGATCACAATCTTCCTCAGGGCATCCAAACCGAATGGAGTCATTTTTCAGAAGTCGACCTGCTGATAACATCTGGGCAGATGCGTTTTTGCTAATTCCGTACCACCCCCGGAATTCTCAGCGCCATTGTCAGTCCTCTTACATTAGGAGCCTTTTAAATAGATCGAATAAAGGATGGTCGTCCGAGACGCATTTAAACAAAGCGTTACTTTCCTCCAGACAATACCCTACTGAAATTTCCCAACCGGCTTTTAGTCTCGGAAAATCTGTAATACCGCTACCCTTTAAATTGTGTATATGTTAATAATAAAAGCAATATTTAATGCATAAATTGATAATCTATTTTTTAGCCTTAACTGAGAAAATATTGGTTCAGTGTCTTATTCTTGCTAAAAATCTATAAGTATGAAATCTTGAATAAAAATATAAATGTTAAAGATGTTCATTAGATTATAAATATTATAGAAAAATCTCATAAACCTTATTAATTTGAAATTGATTATTGATTGTTATAACTGCTTCTACTTCCGTTAAATCAGTTCTATTTGTTCTGATTTTTTGAGATCATCTTTATAATGGAAGCGATTAACTGATAAGATATGATCAGGATGTAACTGTTATGGTATTTCAAGATAAACACTGTTCACTATAAAACAAAATTGACATTGAGACCACCAGGACTTGGACAGATGTTCAATCTATTCATTATAGAAGACTCGCTTTTAACCAACAGCAGGCTTATGTCGAAACACAAATTTTGTTATCTTTCAAAAGCTGCTGTTGTGATTTGAGAATTACACATTCAAATTTTAAACATTATTTTCTTAAAACAAATTTCTGTATGTATTTCCAGAAAACATCTGTATTTTTTATTATAATAATAAGTAATTATTGAAATCCTATTAATTATTTTTTTTTTAATTTAATACAACAATACTGTTTGAAACCGGATTAATAAGGGAAATTTAAATTAAAAACGATCGTTTTTGGATAAAAATTATATTTATAATTTTCTTTTCAGTTTCTTCCAAATATCGCAATTGATATAGAGATGATCGAATGGAGAAGTTTAAACATATCTAAAGAAGTTTTGAAAAGAGAAACTGAAGAAATTTTGAGGTAAGAAAATTTATTAGGAAATGTATTAATTATTAAGGTATAATAAATAATTTATAATTTAATCAATTTCGAGAGCAATAAAAGGAAGTTTGTAAATTAATAGTAATTGAAATTTAGTATTACTCATAAACCTACCGGCGGTTTTATTGCAAATAACATTTATATTATTACAAAATAATTTTCTCTAAGCTTAGAAACTATTAAACCTGTAATTAATTCCAAATCAATTATATTATTGTTAATACTGTATATTAAACATTAAATACAGAGTGTTAAGTTTAAAGGTAATATTATATAAATAATAGTTGCTAGAGGCGCTAAATAGTGAAAATTATAATGATGGGTTTCCCAAATCTCATGGGAAAAACAGACCCCATCGTGTTTTTTTTTGGCTTAATGTGGATTTTGGTGGTAAAGTATTTTTTATCACCAATTTCAATCAGATTTTAGCGATGTTTGTCCTAAGGCCATCCATTTTGTTTGACAGGGGGGTATCTCCTGCGTTAGTGGAAGACACCGAAACACTACAGAATATGAATAATGTACTTATAGTGAGTGAGTCACTGTTTTGGGATCACATCAAGTTATTATTGTAAATTACCAAAAAAAAACATAATCTCGCATAGTCCGGTTTTTAAATTGAAAAAACAATATTTTTTAGTTACTTGATTAGTCCGGTTTCAAACATGAATAATTAATATTTGCAAGGTGATTAAGTGCTATAAAATAAACATAATATGAGAATAGATGTAACAAATTGTTTCCTTTCGGGTATGAGGTTACTAAACGATGTCATTGCTGGGATATTTGCAACATTTCACCTATACTTACGTGATCATCAATCATTTGCATGAACTGCAAATCGATGTATGATTAATTGTGCTTCGATGTAACAATCTTATTATGATTTGTTGATTGCTTTCTAAAAGCAGGAAAAGGAAGTAAGGGTCTGTTTTGAATAGAACCGTTTGTTAGTATGCGGATGATCTTCAAATGGTAATTAAGTGACGCAATTTATTTTATGTTTTAAAATGGTACACGTTTACGTAACACTTTGTATAATGGTTGGCAATAAAAATACTTGTGTACGTGCGTGTATATTAGTTAATTTTAAATCAATATTCATTGGAGTTTGCCGTAACACAGTTACATACAATTAGAGTTGTAACAGACTATTTATGTCACCGTTGCACTAATGACGCATTTATCATAATCAGTTTGTTGGTACTGCGTAATAGATAATTTATGGTTATGGCACAAATAAATGGGTTTCGCAGAAATCCATCATGGATTATCTGCGCTCGTAGTCATCTAAGACAATATTCAATATTTTCGTAATTAATTTAAAAAATATCTTGGCTTTCCATCCGGGGAATCGATATTCCGGCGACGCGGCTTGTCTGAAAAAGTGGTATTAATGATGGTAGTAGATAGAGAGAGTTTGGTGACGATGACTCGGCCAAAGATGAAATGATGATTTATATGCTGTCTAGTCTGACTCTGACTGATACACTATGCTAACGCGTCGGGTAAGCAAGGCGTCTCTGAATAAAAAGTACATTTTCCATCATAAATCATGCGATAATTCAGTAGAAAACCAAATCGTATCAGTGGGGCGATGCCTTTTAACTTTTTAATTCGCAACATTCCGAAGGGGGAGTGACGTGGCAGCCATCGCATTTTGACACGTCAAAGGTCGATCCATGCGAGAGCGGAAAATAGAAATTTATTAAAACAACGGTGTATTATGGTATAGGAATTGAGAGATCAAGTGAGAGAGAAAGGAGGCCCCAAGCTGAAAATAAATTATGGTTTATAATTCGAGCAGCATGCGGCCGTAGCACATATATTTCAAATTTATAACGCGTTGCGATACAAATAGAGAAGGCTGTCTCTTTATTACCATTCCTCTTCCCTATTTTTATTTCGTTCTCTGCTTCGGAGGACGCTCCTCTTCCTTTTTTTTTATGATTGCGTGCTTTGTTTTTCTCTCCTTTCTTTTTTATATATATATTATATATATCGTCCTTCCTTTCGTCCTGCTTTCCAGTTCGTTGTGGCGGTGTCGTCCGGTTCTCCCCAATTTAAAATATCGAAGATAATATAGAAACCTAGTATATATGATGTAATAAAAAGCTTCCTGTGTGTTTCCAGCCGCGTCTCTCTTTCTGTCGCACTTCACTTTATCTTGGAAAATTGATAAATGTTTGGCGGGACATCACCGCAACTACAATTTTCTCCTGCTTCCAGGGGGTGTGACACTTCTCGTGAACCCCCGTCAGCACTTCCTGCAGGAACAATATGTTCTCGTTACCAAATCTTACATCTCTTTATTATTCTTACATCACACACACACACACAAAAAAAGTAAAGTGCCGCCATTATTTATACATATAGAACATTACGCATTTTGTGGGTGTAATTGTGAGTGATATTTGTGCAGTATTACTTGTAGTTATGAATCACTATAGTAATATTATTCTATATGTTAAATTGCCCTAGGATCACTTCCTTTAGTTTATGTTTAGATAGATCGAAATATACAAACAAGAAAAAAGTTGGACCCCAAAAAATAACATTCACAAGTCGGAATAAAATTAGGGTCCAAAAAAGTATAAGAAAGAAGTATAACAAGATAGAATTACATAATTTGTTTTATTATGATAAAAATAATTTATCTGTTCTGTTCTGATTCCTCCACTCTATAATAGAGTGGAGGTGTGCACTTAGCTCACACCTTACAGTGTATGTAGCCAGTCAATGTCTAGTACAAACAAACTAAAAGAGTATATAAACAAGCAAAAAAATAAAAAATGGAATAGACTATTAAGATGTCTAAAGACAATTACACAGAATCAATATACAATAAATTTATAAATACTAAAAATAACAAAAAATAATTCAACATTTATACAAACTTTTCACGAGCAGGGACCTATCAGCTCTTATCACAGTGTGTGAAGGTAATTTATCTTATATTTCAACAATTCAAATAAAGTGTTTGCAAATTTTCAATAAATTATGTAAAATTTTAGAACTTTATAATTATTTAATATAAAATTGATCTATTTGTAAACATAATGAAATATATTACTTCTCTATATATTTAAAATGAAAGTCATATAAAATGTAATGTCGATATATATCAGGAGGGTCGGAAAATTGGATTTAAAATTTTTTATAAGAAAATCGGTTTTTGTTTCGGAATTGATAGCTGTTGTAATAAAACGTTCAATTTTTTTTTTCGGCTGGTAAGTGTGAGTGTGTGTGTGTTGTGTATGTGTGTGGAAAGGCTCGAGGCGATGCGATTACAGGGGCGAAAGGACTTCTAGGGAACACATAGAAAAATTGGATATTCGGGTTTTCGTTTGATCTTCTTGCGTTATATACGAATTTCCAACGAGCGCGCGATCGCCCTTGGTTATAAATATTGGACTCCAATAAAAGTTGTTACTTAGGATTCGCGTCAGACGACATCAAAGGAACTTTCTGCCCTGCGTGAGGGGGTGACAACAAATAACTTACATATACGAGGGTCGCATTTAATACCCACACTCGCACTTTCTCATACACACACACATACTAATATTCTTCGATCTTAACAACAATCAACTACGTCACATCACACTAAGCTAATTCACGTGTTCAATTTTAATACATTATATATTGGTAAAATTAGTATTTTTAATTTAATTTATAAGTTTTATGTATTATTATATTATATAATATATGTACAAGCGAACAATCAAAACTAATCAAACACGTCAATTAATTATTTTTTTTAGCGATTTTTACTTAATATGAGGTATAACAAGTAATACTTTTATTTGTTGTTAATAATAATGCAATAATTAGAATATTTTTTGATTAATTAAAATTGATATACACGTATATTATAATATATATCTTTATGAATAATGAAATTAACTTTCTGTGTTATAAATGAGTAAATGATATTTTAATTAAACTTGAGATAGTTTTAATTTACTGCATGTGTTTGTATAGTTTAGGTGGAGGTAGATAGGAAGTGGTGGTGAATAAAAAAAGAGGAGAAAGTATAAAAGAGAAACATTGAGCTTGGAGATAAATTGGTAAACGATTTTCATGATTGGGGATCGTTGGGGGAAAAAGCAATGGCAGAAGAAGCGAAGGAATAATTCGTGCAACGTCTGGTTCTACATACTCAGTTCGAATAGTAGCTGCATGCAGCAGGACCACCAGACTTGGGGGGGTGAATCTTTCAATATCGATCAGCCAGCAGCCCAATCAAACCGTGTGCGTGACAACTCTCACTCCGCTTTTCCTTTTTCTTCCCTTCCCTCGTCCTTTTTCCTGTGTGTATCTGCCTGCGAGGAGCAACCCCTCCTAGCAATCCGCCCCCGCGCGCCGCGACGCACAGATGCACCCCATATGGCCAACCCCTGCACTTATACATGCAACACTAGACCTCCAGAACTACCACCGCCCTCGGAGAAACCCAACTTGTTCCCTGTCCACTTTTAATTCGGTTTTGTTAATTTTCCACCAGCGAGTTGACGCTAATAATAAAGGCAACCGGAGGGTAATAAGACTCGTTAGTCAATTGTCCCGGCGACACAACGGAGGCAAAACACTGGCGGAATACAAATCGCAATTGATTAGCGGATGCCAACCACCCCACGAGTCGCTTCTTTCTTCATCCCCTTTGGACACACACAAACACACGCCGGACGAAATAATCGAATTATCTCTGCAAAAGGGAAGAACTGCGTTCTCCTTTTTTAGCAAAAATAAAATTTAATTACTTATCTCGCCTTGTAAACAGTATTTCCAAGGAGATAAGGGCGAACAGCAGGAATCCCGGGCATTTTCATTACATACAAAACTCTGATTCTTCAAGTCTAGTGGCCTGAAATTTCATTGTCTCCCTCGTTCCAACAACTATGTGTACCAACCACCTCAATTGTTTTCCTCCGGCTCTGATTAAATTGCACCAAAGGATCCATACCATTTCCCCGCTAATTTATACTTTCGCCCTTTCCATCCTTCGCTTATATATAGGTTTATATAAAGTAAAAAAATATATATATATATAAAAAGATGCTCTGCAGTATGTGTATATATATATTATATTATATATAACCGGGGGAATTTTGCTAGGAAAATATTTGCGGCGAAGAAACAAAAAGGAGAGATAAAAGAACATGAGGGAAAAAGGCTTTTGTTCCACGTAAATTGAATTTGAAAATTGGCTGCTTGTACTTGGCTCCGGATTCTCCAGTTTTTATTTTCATGCCTGATGTCTATGTGTGCTTGTGTGCAGGAGATTCTATTCTCTCTCTCTCTTCAATTTCTATTTTCGTCCGGGCCAGAAATTTATAATTCAATTATGATTTTGGTCTTTGTTTATTTCCGCTTAGTGTGTATTATCGAAATGTACATTAGGGCAGTATTATGAGTGCAGACATATCCATTATATGCTGGCACTAAAGTGGCGCTATAATTGCATAAAGGTGGCGATGTTGGCTGGAAAATAATGCAATTATAGTCGAAGCAAATGTGTTGCTTAAAACTTCTGCAGCGGAAACGTAATTATTACAAATACAGTTATAGAAGTGAGTTGGAAATGTCCCTGCTTCTGGCTGGGGGTGGTTGGAATGGCTGTATGGAATGGAGCAGACGATGAGGACGAATAAAAGGATGTATATAGATATATATTTGAGAAGGACAGAGAGATAGGGATACACAGAACGCGAGGAGCAGAGAATTAAATAAACTAATATTTCCTTGCTCATCATTTCTCGAATCGTCTCGTAGCGGTATCTTTAAATTGCGATCTCCACAAAAATCCCGGGTACGTTTTACTGGCATTGGCAACAATGCCATATAATTGGTTCCCAACTTTGACCCCCACTTCAACCATTCGATTTCACACAATCGAGAGCCAAATTAAAACCATTTCAATGTATAATAAATACTCTGCCTAAAAAAAATACACGATGATTTACCAAGATTTCAGTTACAATTACATAATCTTTAAGAATCTATTTAAGTTTACTAATGATTAATTGCGTGATATTTCTATAAAAAAAATTGGAACATAATACTGTTTGTAGTTCAATAGTATATAAATTATTTATAAAGATATATTCATATGTACGTAGAAAGCTGTAAACGATCTATTCAAGTCGATGTGTTATTGTAAGTTAGTACATATTTTGTTTATATAAATGAAGTTATTAAAAAATGTATAATGCTATGGCAAAATTAACGTCTATTATACCAAAAATTGTAATTAGATGAGAATTCCCTATTTAATATTAGTAAAAATCCAGAATTTATTGTATTTATATAATAATAAATACGTTTTTTTTTTATTGTAATGGTCAAAGGAAATAGAAGAAATAAATTGAAGTTTAGTAAAGAAGTGTTGGTTCCGCCATTTTATAGTAGAAATCGTCAAGAAGATCGACTTCCACCCTCGCGATCCAATTTACAAATTTAAACGAGGGCGTAGTAGGCCGTTCTCCCATTGGCTGAGGAATTTAAACCCCGCGGGTTTTCCGTACGTAAAAAGCGAGGGTTGACTTGCGTGTTCGTATGCAGATATTCACGAGGGTTGTTTTCAACGTAGGTCCTTTCATTGGCTCCTACTTTACATAAGGGGTTGCTCGTAGAATACATAAAAAAATTGTAACCCTTATATAATATAAAAGGGTTCCGCTTACAACCAATGAAAAAAAATATGATCTAGTGTGTGTGTGAGTGATCTACTATAAGAGTGTAAGGTGATTATATTAAAAATATTGTGTTTTAAATTTATAATATTAATAAATATAGAAATAAAAGTTCATTTATCAAAGTTTATTAAAGCATTCAAATCAAGAATGTTAGAATTGTTTTACATCTTAAAAAGTTAAACAACATTGGATTGGTGAGCGCTTCCAATTGACATATAATTGAAAATTGTTAAGTATATCACAAACTATTTCTAAGATATAACTTTTTAATATTTATTGGTATATTTATGATTCATTTTTGAAACATTTCTCTAATATTTCATATTTTATAATCATAAAAATTATAGTGGTTTTAAATAAATTCAAACAAATATGAATGATTAGAAGAGATTTTTTAATCGAATTAAAGTAAGGTAAAACGTTGGTCAACAAATGTAGTTTTGAATGAAATAAACGAGGAATTCGAAAGAAGCGCGCATTTAGACACGGCAAATTATTGCTGCCAGAAGCATCACCCACCGGAGTTTAATTATATAATCTTACGAAACTGCGGCACAGCTGACACCGAATTAAAAACAGATTACAGAAATGATACGGAACTCGGGAAATAATACAAACAGCGATACACACGTACAGTTAACAAACCGTAAATTATATGCACTTATTTTGTTCGGTTCTCGCTTGGAAAAAAGAGCAGTTTCATTTTATTTATTTATTTTTTTTATGTCGATGGTATATTCTCAAAGGTGTAATATTTGGGAGGGCATTCAAATTGGATTCAGTAGTTGAGCTGAAGCATCAATCCCATGGTGAGGGATGTCGAGGGGGTCGCGAAACCGCCAATTCCCGGTGGTGCGATCTCACGGCAATCACATCGTCGGCCTCCGTCAGATATGAATTATGCTGCGTTATCTGCGCCCAAGGCCCACCCGAAACATAACTGTATAATCTTGGGATTTGATATATGGACACGAATTGCAGACGGAGAACATGTTTCTAAATTTATTCATTTTAATGATATGTAAACAAAATATTAATGTAGATAGAATCATTTGATGATAGACAACTTATTATAGTTAAACAACGTGGATGGGTGATCAAATCATCTCCCAACTGATAACATTAATTTGGGCATTAATTCTTAACAAAGATAAGGGTGGAAATAATTACATTTACACTATTTTTTGTAATTATTTCATTTATTCCCGATACAAAGTAATAACACAAGTTTACATTAATAATTTGTAAAAATTTGTAAAAATTATACTATTCTATAGTTATATTTCGGTGCATTAAAAGTAATTTGTGGAATATTTATAGAAACTAGGGTTTATATTAAAGCCGGTTTTAGAATCTCAATTTTTATACAAAATCGAAATCGGTTTTCGAATTTTCACAAAAAGATAGAGAAAAAGGATTTTCACAACTTATTTTCTATTGCTCACATGGAACAAAATTTCCAGAAATACAAAGAACTCTCACAAGCTACGAAGCTGGATCGTCGTTAGAGCATTAAATAATGAATTAAATTATTGGTTCTTCTCTAATACTAAAAGTCAAGTCTTCAGATTCTTGAAGATATTTATGAATTGATTGTTTCAAATAAATTTGTTTTCCTTCTTCGCCGCTTTTACATATTTAATAATTTGGATACAATCTTGATAATATTTGTTCAAAAAACATAATCATCTCAATTTTTGAAGCTAGTGAAAGAAATAAGCTAGACGTCTTTGTCTATAAGTTTGTGGATTTTGTAAATTAACTAAATTCCTTACTAAACTAAAACCTTAGAACTAATTTCAGTTTTATTTATTTGTCAATTCATGTAACAGAGATTGTGTGTGTGTTAAGATTTTTATGTTTTTAATCAAATAATTAAAATAATTCATTAATTGATATATTGAAAGTGTAGGCTCAAAAACCGGATTTCTTAGATGGAAAACCCCGGTTTTCGAATTACATAAATTTCCTTTAAAAAACCCTATTTTTTACAATGAAACCAAAGTATCATTAATATTAATTGTATTTAAAAAAACAATGCGATTTAAATTCAAACTGCGTTCTATTTTATAAGTATCCAATAGAAATTGTAATTTGTATTTTGTGGTTTTCGATGGATTTATAAAACAACGGAGAAAATATTTGTAACTATTTTTCATATTAAAAAAAAAACAACAACAAAAGTATAATATATCCTGCGCCATTGTAAATATTTATGGTGCTGTATATTGTGATCGGTTATAAACATGAATCGAAGTAGGAAATTTCTCGCATGGGAATAAGAAAAGCGGTTTACACAAGATATAGGGGTGGAAAACATTCCTCGTGTGCATGTATGTGTATGTGGGTTCGGATCCTGTTTTTTTTTTCTCTCCCTCTTCTGCCGTCGTCTTGTCCTTCCTTTGGCTGAGCTGAAAATGCAAGAAAGAAAGAATATCCAGCCAGTATTTGTGTGTCCTGTCGGATGGCGCATTTCGTATTCAGGACAGGGAGAAATCGGGGGGCGCCACATTCGATACATGTATAAAAAGGAAATACGGCACGAGGGCTGAGACAGAGGGAATCCAATGATGAAAAGAAGAAGTATTACTGCGCGGAGAAATACGAAATCCCATTTATAAACTATATCAGATATGGGAATAGAATTAAATCGGAGCTAAGAACAAAATTGCTCGATTAACGTATGCAAAAGCAAAAAAAACACAAGCGAATGAACGCAATTGCTTGGTAGTGAATATAAATAATATAAGAATATATTATTTCCTTCTTTAATTACCATTCGGTTACGCTCCGTAGTTTATAATTTCGTAATTTATTTTGCATGTTTTGTGGCGGGGGGGAGGTGTACGCGAATGCTCACAATTTTATTTTACTTTATTGCGCTATAACTGTAAGTTTATGTTATTACAGCAGTTGTTGTTACAGATAAGAACAATTCTTTTAATTAAAATCATCATCTCTCATTCCTACATACACAAATGCAATATATTTCATAGTACGTAGTGTTTCGCGAACCTTCACTAACTCGATATTACAAGAAATCTATTGGCTATCTCCACTATGCGCACTCTACTAACTTAATATGCTCGGTGCATTGTAATGCAGATATTACCTATTTGCATTTAAGCAATTACACTTGATTTATCTTAATAGTTTCGCTGTAACGCTTGAAGCTACTATTGAGTGTGAACAATATTTTTCACATCTCAGACTAACAAATTACTATATGAGGTATTTATTAATTAAAAATAAATTATAACTGGAATTACTATATAGCAGTTTGTATATTAGCATAATCATATACATATTACATACATTATATATACAACAATTACTTGCTTAGAGCAGCTTCAATCAGTGCGGATTTACTATTGTCAGTCAAAAAGTCTCTTTCTGTGTTATTTTTTATGCTGTTTTCTCAATCAGTCCGGTTTCTAACAGTCCGTGGTATTAATGGAACCGAAAATGCGTTTCTTAGTATATGACTTTGTAACATGAGCACTAAAGTAAAAAATGACAAATATAAAAAAAAATAAGAATCATGGGACAGAAAGACCTTTGTAACAGTTATTTTTTGTTTTAATATTATTGTTGAGTCTTTGTGTATACAAAATTTTCAGAAATAGAAAAAAATCTCACTTGTTACAAAGCTGAAATACAGACCTATTGAATATGTGTTTCAAATAAAATGACAACGTTTAAGTTTAATAAAGTTAGATGTAAATTTTACATTTAATTCAATGAATTTGAGTCATCTTGTATAATATCTTCATTGAGTTAGGTTATAGATTTGGTTATAGGTAATCTTTAGAACTGAAGATTTAGTTGGAAGTTGGAATGTTGTATTGGACGTTGAATATTTATTTATTTTTAATTTATATAAGAATCGAGGTTATATAAGTTGGAGGTTAGTCTGAAGATTAAAGTGATGATTAGGTAGAACGTTTTGCTGGAGTTTAGCATTTAATTTTTGAATTTATATAAGATTTGATTAGCTTCAAAAATATGTTAGAAATTAGATTGTAAATAAGGTTAGATGTCAGGTTAGAGATTAACCTAGAAATTAGGAGGTTTAGAGATTAGTTGCTATAGTTTTGTAACATTACTTTGTTACAAACAAAATGACAACGTTTAAGTTTAATAAAGTTAGATGTAAATTTTACATTTAATTCAATGAATTTGAGTCATCTCGTATAATATCTTTAATGAGTTAGATTATAGATTGGGTTATAGGTAATCTTTAGAACTGAAGATTTAGTTGGAAGTTAAAATGTTGTATTGGACGTTGAATATTTATTTATTTTTAATTTATATAAGATTCGAGCTTAGACTAGAGGTTAACTTCAAAAATAAGTTGAAGGTTATATTAGATTTATGGTTAGATTGGAGGTTAGACTGAAGATTAAGTTGAGTAGAACATTTAATTTTTGAATTTATATAAGATTTGATTAGCTTCAAAAAAAAAACTTAGAGGTTAGATTGGAAGTAAGGTTAGATGTCAGGTTTGAGATTAACCTAGAAATTAGGAGGTTTAGAGGTTAGCTAGTTGCTATAGTTTTGTAACATTACAAGATATTTTTTTAATAAAAATGTATTTAGTGACAAATTTAATAGCAAATTTAACAAATTTAAATATATTGCATCAGTAAGCTCAAAATTATTCAAATAATCAATATTTACTAATAGACAATATAATAATCTAATTTTGTGAAAATTATGTAACGAAAAAAAAAAGAATCTAAGGAAACCACAACTGTTAATTGTTTTTTAATATTAACTACAAAGTCAATATTTATAATTATATAAATAAAAACTAGCAGAAACTAAAATATAAAATAGTCTTAGGTAATAAGATAATTGTGTTTATGTAAAATTTATAGCAGTGGTTCCCAAACTAATTTGGCCTACTGCCCCCTTTCCAGAAAATATATTACTCAACGCCCCCTGGAAATATTTTTTTTATTTTAATTGTTATTAAACAGTTATTCATCGCCCCCCAAATTCACCTGTGGCCTTCACCGTCCTTGTGGATCCCTGCAGTGCCCACTTTGTGAATCACTGGTATAGACTAACTCATAAAAATATTAATAAATTAAACATGTGCAAAAAAGTATAAATTATGCATGCTTTATACGGTTAAATATGTTTTATTACAGTTAAATACATTAAAAATTATTTTGATTAATTCATAAACGGTTTGGTTTTACTGTTCCAAATGCTTCTTCCTTTTCCTTTTCCATTTTTTTTTTGGTTAGATAAATCAATTGCATAGCCAGTTGTAAATTTGTAATTGTAATGTTGGCGCAGCCGATATATTTCATGCCCATCATATATTACTGACCAGCACTAATTATTAGCTCCATATTGCATTGGTAATGTATCAATAACAAGTTTCAATAATATTATCCGGAGACTTTTATAGATCTCATCGTATACATTAAATCATTTTTAAATCAGATAAATATTAAACTAGTATTTTCATTGTTTCGCATTACCACGAGAAACCATCGAGACGAGATGGCCCCGCATTTCCTGCACGGATTCTCTTTTTTTCTCTCTCCATGCATTTCGTTTTCTTTCTGATATTTTATTCTATCTTTCCCTTCTTTCCTCTTATATATTTCTTCTTTTTTTTGTCTGTTCTTGATTTCAGGATGCGGATAGAAAATCCACGGTAGATGGCGTTCTTTCCGGGACGCCCTTCCCGGAATATTAGAATTGAGCCGACCGGAGCAGAAATACAACGCGGCCCCTGTTTACCAAGTCAATGAGCTGCTTTAATACACCGCACAACCATCATCAGGAATATTATTCGGCGGAATACACCAACGACATCGGAGATCTCCTCCTTTCGGTACACTACAAGAATTTCAATGGCTCATTTCACCTAGATCCGCAATAACTCATTGTTAATTGCTATTGTTCATATATATATATATATAAAAAAAAATTGCAAGCTCTTGGATTACTGCTGATTCCTGGTAATAATACATCGATGATAATACAGATACTTTAAAATGCATATAAGGTAATTATGACGCAAGCATTTTCTTGGGAATTGTTAAGAATTGTTTTGCTTGTGACTTGGTAAATCCTTTTTAGGCCTGCGAGATTTATTTAAAGAAATCCACCACAGTAAACTATGAAAGTGCGTGTAGACGAGCCAATATAACTTCTTCAACTTCTCGCAACTTTTAAATCTAAACAAATAACAATACGTATAGTTCAACTTTGGTTTCACCTCAAGCTTCTTTTTTTTTCGATTTATTACACACACAAATTACTAACACAAAAACAAATAAATAAAAAATATACCTTGTTGTTACTATTTTTTTACACATTACGAATTAATCGAAAATAATTTAAAGAAATGAACTCTATACCAATATGAAATGTTACTAGTGAAGAACAGTTACGTAATTCACAAAACCCTAAAGATTCTACCCAAAGAAATATATTAGAATTATATTATGAAATATTTACTATCATTATCATAATATATTACAATAAATGCTTATAATGTATTTAGATTTGTTATAAATTCTTAAATTTTGAAGATTCTAGTTTCATTAATTTTGTATATTATATTTTTTTTTTATATAAAAGTTAATAGAATTTTGCAATAATCGTTTTCAGCAGGATCAAGATGAACTGTTAAATTCTTTGGAATGGATTTCGACGTTGCTGATTCCACATACTTTTCATGGATGAAATACAATGATGCTGAAGTAAACAAAAGCAGATACAGATAAAACAACAGATACACGAAAAACAACATTCGAATGCTAAGGTGAGTTTTTTTATATTGTTTAATTAAAATTTAGTTTGTTTAAAAATTTTCGAGTTTTGTGAGATATTTCTATGTTAACAATGGGATAAAATGAAATATTCAATAATAAAGTAGAATGAATATGGAAAAGATTTGTTAAGTATTAAGTTGGAGATGGTAACTGTATTTTTTGATATGTTTACTGTGTATCTGTTCCATTTAAAAGCATTTGCTGGATTTGATTATACATTGTAATAGTTGAATGTTATTATGCGCTAGGGTTAAATTTAAAAGTAATTGTTATTAGCCGCAGAACGTTCTCTTCAGGCAATCAAATTTTATAACACTTTCAGATGTTCTCTTGTTTCTTCCATTCCTTTCAGAGGCAGAGCGCGATTGTAACGAGTGTGCAACTGTTACAGGTCGGGGGCGAGGGTGAGGGTGGAGAATGAAGTGGCTACTGCATTATTCAAGTGTGCACCATTCGTTCCGGAGCGCTGGGTAAACATGAGCCGGATCGGGAAGACTCCAGAAATAGGAAGAAATTCACCTTGGCTTTTAACGAATTATGTATATATATACGGGCCGAAATAAAAGGTAATTCCAAACTAAATAAACTTAATTCTACTTTTTTTTATTCTCTGCCCTTTTACAGGAAAAATAGGATTTTTGTGTGTGTACGACGAGCTTCTTCAGCAAGGGGGGGCTTTAATGAATTGAAAATCTATTCCGGGAAGAATGTCAACACTGAAGACACACACACAATCCAATCTTATTCCTGATTGGCCCAGCTCTCAAACAGTACTCCGTTTGTCTTTGAAGTTTACTCTCGTTCTACTTGACAATGACAGGAATTTACAATTACTTCGAGATGTGTTTCAACCCCAGCCTTCGCTTCTTCAGACTCGCGCACATACGGATCGGGTTTAATTACAAAATAACAACAAAATAACTCAATAGAAGAAACTCTCTTATGTATGTATTGTATATATAATAGTATATAGTTCTCTTTCTCTCTTGAAACTCACATACATACAGGATAACACCTGTTTGATTATTTAAAATTGACTACGAGGAGCTGAAGGAGAAGAGGAAAAAAAGAAGGAGCTCGAAGGTAATTTATTGAGACGAATTTGTCTGTTGTAAACCAGTCGCCGGAGTGGCGTGAAGATGTGGCTAAAACAACTCGACTAGTGTCTTGTTCTACTGTAATAGCCCATTCAAGGGTTCCCACAGAAGTTTCAACTCGTTTTCTATTCGATTTGGGCAATTTGAATTACACTCTTAAAAAAAGGCTACGTATATTCAGATATCCCCAGTCATCGTTACTAGACCATTTGGGTGGGCATCCGAGATGGCGACACTCGAAGACCAGAGTTTTGGCGCTGTCCCCTAGCGAAATGCACGGCTGGTAAAAAAAAATTGATTGATTGTACATAAGTGGTCACCCGAAATTATCTAGTCAAAATAATAAGCGAAGTAAATTTGGTTTAGGCTACATCCTGCTTAGAGGATGAGAGTGACGAAGATACGAAAGAAAAAAATGAACAGCTCGAGTTGTACCTGTATTACGCATTAATATTTGAGGTAATTTGTTCTGGGCTTAATGTATTTTGTAAAGTTATTAATGATGGTTTTCTGACATCAGAAGGAGATGAGACAGAGGAGGAGGAATGAAAATAAAAATAAAATCGTAGAGGAGAATAGGATATTGATAATCATGAGCGGAGGAGTGAGATATTAAAAATTAATCCTGGACCGCATCGAGCGAGATACGGCACTGTAAAAGTTTTTCGGAAAGTCGTGTGGGGGCGACGCCGCTCTTTGTATTATTAATCCGAGAGCAACGTAACATTGTAAATACAGTGTTCGAAGTCTCATATGTAATATACAAGATATGGGTTTTATGGAGCAATCATAATATACACTTAGGAACATAACGTACGATGAAAATAAAACAATAAAATATAAGAATAACTTGTAACTTCGTGGCAGTATATCGAGTGTGCGGAAACAGCGATTCCTTCTTCTGCGCTCTTTCTCCCGGACCCTCCTAAAAACGGTTCATCACACTGTACTTCCGGCGGGAGTCTCACAAATTTTCGAGAAAATTATTGAGATTTTGCCAAAACGCAACTTCACGCTACAGCTACAAAAAAAAGTCATAAGATCATAATTTATGAAGATACATAATTCAAGAAGGAAATGTTTTGTAAAGAAATTGGGATAACTTATAAAGAAAGATAAAATAAAATAATAATCAAAACTAGAGAATTGCGATATTATCACATGAATTGAAAACATAGATTATTGAGTACATTTAAAAAATAAATCCGTATTGAATCCAATAGGAATTATTCTAATATCTTTGTGTTATTGTTTATAATATTGAAAAATGTCACAAATTATCCTTTACATTTTGTCTAAATAAGACATCTTTTCATAGACATGTAGTCTAAATGAACTAATGATAATTTGAGGACTTTAGTTATGATGAAAGTTTAGGTATTCTGTATAATACCAAATAATACACTTTGCTGTTAAAGTAAATAACAATATTGTAACTAATTTTACATCAATTTTCAATTCTGAGTTGGAAATCGTTAATATTTTTAGTATTAAAAACACGTCAGCCGACATCATTATTAAATATTATTCCTTGAATTATATTTATGTTTTATTATTTGTTTATAGTCGACTGTAAATGTAATTACAAAATATGAATACGATTTGTATGCTTTGATTGCTTCGCAATAAAAAAA